>NC_133793.1:2352666-2445275 GCF_003597395.2 Chelonoidis abingdonii
CTTTGTTCCCTGTCTTTTAACCAGTTCTCAATCCATGAAAGGACCTTCCCTTTTATCCCATGACAGCTTAATTTATGTAAGAGCCTTTGGTGAGGGACCTTGTCAAAGGCTCTCTATAAAGTCAGTCTTGATCGGTGCATCTCCAGAGTGTTTCACCACTCTAATTATTCCATCATCACGTAATAGTGGAAAGTAATAGCCTCAATAAGTGAGACCCAACAGAGTCGGAAGTGCTGGGGAAAGGACTCAATTAATCCTGCTCATTAACACTCTATTCATGTCATTAAATACTCTAATTATTAATTATTTATACAGCACTATAAATGTACATTTACAGAGAAATAAAAGATTATTGGCCAGATCTAGCAGGACTGACCATTGGGCACCAGGTGCGGCTAGGAAAAACACTGCAGAGGTTTCTGTTCTCGCACTCATGATCTAAGTCAGAAGAGAACTGCATGGCCATTTCTCACACTATGCCTATTACAACTCTACAGTAACTGCCCATATCTAGCTAAGCGCTAAGCTTTCTAGACTCCTGTTCAGGACCGCCGGCAGCCTTCTTGGTGCCCTAGGTGGTGGAAGGTCCCGCCCTCGAAATACCACCGACAACTGCGGCGGCTGAACATCCGGCCACCGCGGTCGCTGACCCCCAAATGTTAGTACCCTAGGTGACCGGCTAGGTCGCCTAATGGGTTTCGCCAGCCCTGCTCCTGTCCACTCTAAACAAACCTTCTGCAAGTTCCTCACTCTGAGTCAAATGCAATGGAAAACTCTTCCCATGCAAAGAGGAGCAACTATTTAAACTTACAGTGCTGCACATTGCACACACTGTTGAATGGATTTCACTGGTGGGATGAACACATATTTGACAATACCTGGTTGAAGAAGGTGCAGTCCTCCTTTCTGTCACTATGAACTCATGCTGGCCCAGTCTGGAGAGCCCTTACTCCTATAGTGTGCAGGCCCTCGGAGCTAGTCCCATTGAAGTCCATGGAAGGACTTTTTTGAGTAACTGCTCGTGAGTGGGGAGGGAGGGATCCATAACTTGTCCCTTTATGTTTAAATATTGGCTGACTGCTGTGTGGTCAGGGGTCACTCTATAGATACAAGCCAGGTACAACTCAGTAGCCCAGAGGAATCATATTGTGATTTAAGGGGTATGAATTATAATAACTTTTAAGATTCTAGTAAGACACTGATGGAAGCAATAATGCACTAAATCTCTCCTACGCAAAGGAGAGATTCGTTGCTGAATGCATCGTCCTATATTTTCCATGTTATTAATCTTGCTATAAAGCCGCTTTAGCAATTGCATAGGAAGAGTGTTTGCTGCCATGTTCTACATCACAGGGGAGTTCAGTGAACCAGACCCCACTAATAGATGCCAGGGAGCTCCTCAGCCCAGCACACAGTTTAGCAGCACCTAGAAAAATCCTGCATGTTTGTCTTCAGTTCTGCCAGATTTTCTACATCAACCATTTCCAGGCTTTTCTCTTTCGGTTTATTTAATGAAAAGACAAGCATTCTTCAGCTGATGCCCCCGCATAATCCAGGAGCCTGCATACTACATGGAAAGGGAAAATCAAAGAGGGAGCGATTCTAGACATTCTTATACCATGGAACTCTCCTTACATTTCAGCCAAATCATTGGTTTGTTGATTCACTCTACCTTTTTTTTTTTTTTTTGAGCTATTCTTGCCACTTTAAAAGCACAGATGGGTCCTGAAATTAACATAAAAATCCTTCTTGTTCTGGCCTGAGAATAGTTATATGTTGTTTTTTCAAAATGTTAAAGTAATTTAGGGTCATGGTTAGCTAAACCATACTGGTTAGCAGCAGTTGGAGATGTCATGAATTTAAATGCAACATTTGGCAAACACACTAACCATCTGGCCCTGTAAAATGTACACAGGGCACCTCTCTGCTCCTCACCAGGGAAATGTTCATTGAATTACACTCTGATCACCATCAATAATTTGTTTTATAAAACTAGTCGTCACAAATCTGATTGAGTGGGGCTTTTTGCATTGGGAAGCTGACTTGCTGCCAGTTTTTCTGCAGACAGTAAAATGACAATAAAAAGTTACCTGCCATACTTTAGACATTGTTTCTGCACCCTGGCTGAGATTGTCATGGAACTGAAGGATGTTGATCTCATGGGACCATCGCTTAAGCAATGAAGCCCTGGTGGGTCATCCACTGGGAATCAAGCTAGGCCTGTAACCATAAAGGACAGATCTCAACCACTGGAAGAGTCAATTAGTTGAAAGCAGTTTCAGGCTGGTAGTCCCTTATGTGGTCTATCCACTAGAGAGGAACAAAATAATGCTTGGCCAGTGTTACATTATGAATCAGTCCATATTCCACCCACTACAATCATTTATGACAGGTGACTAGGGTGACCAGATGTCCCAATTTTATAGGGACAATCCTGATTTTTGGGTCTTTTTCTTATATAGGCATGACCGGTGCAAGGATGTTTCATGCCCTAGGTGAAACTTCCACCTTGCGCCCTCCCCTGTCCCTGGTCCTCCGCCCTGAGGCATCCCCCTCCCCCGTGGCAGCTCCCCCTCTCCACCCTGAGGTACCCCCCGTCCCCCGCCAGGAGCATGGGGGCAGTAGGGGAGAATTATGACTCAGACAGATGTCTCCAAATCACTCCATCTTCTGGGGCTACTCCTGGAGTGGTGCAGTGTTAGCCTCAGTCTTGAGCAAAGGGTGGAAGTTACATGGCCCCAGACCAGGGGTGAACTACACTGGAGAAAATAACTTATATCTGGCCTACGCCGTGAGCAAATTGCTGTCGCTGCCACACTGGCTCTGATTCTGTGTTGGGAATGGACTGGTGCAGCATGCAGAGGGACGATGAAGCTAGCAAGACTGCACTCATGACAGATGGATAAGTGCCCAGAGATTCCATCTCACACTAGTCTCCTTAAAGTTAACAGGGAACACAAGTGTTCGTTGCTTGGACTGGAACAGAGACCAACCAGTGTCAGCTCCGTTAGCTTAATTAGCTAGCCATAAATAAACATCATTTACAAGACCTAAACATTTAAAACACCCTGTTAAACATCTGAAACATAAATGCTTTAATTATAGAGTAGCTCAAGATTTAAATAACACTGGGATAAATGCTATAGAGCAGCTGTCTATGAATATTTTACAATGAGATTGCTCTCTGTTCTTCAGGTCCATGGGGACTATCTGGTTGGGAAGAGCACATTCATTCTTTAAAGTGACTGTTTTCCTTTCTTTGTCATGTATGGTTAAACTCCGCTGTCATTGCTGGCTTGCTGTCAGTGAAGGGGTCATGGTGAACACAGATGTTCGGGTTTCATCTGGGGCTATGGTTAATTCTGTGTCTCAAATGAACTCTAGCTAAACAAGCTTTTCCAAGGCATAAGTGGGTATTGGAAGGTGCCCATGAAGGTCTCCCCCTGACTTCAGTGGGCTTTGGAGCAGACCCCATAGTCTGACTGCTGCTTCCCTAATCACTGGGCTGTTCACTCAGTCTGCCAGGATAGCTATTAAAAAAAAACAGATACAAATTACCAATCAAACCAACAAACCAGTGAGTAACTCAGCTGGTTTGTAGGAGCCTCATCCAGAGAACCTGAGCACATGCCGGGTCTGCTTGCGTGTTTTCCAGTAAATGTGCTTCAGACCAGGACTCTGTTGGAGTCTAAATGAAGGACCCATGATTGTTGCTTGTAATATGGATTCACACCCGCACTTGCTAGGACACCAACCCAAAACAATGCTGAGAAGCCCTAATGCAAACAACAGTGTCAGAGGGTCAAATTTCCTCTGTGAAGAGCACTAGAGATGCCACTTACACCCTGTTTTGAAGGGGCCACTCATACTTAGGCCAGGTGCTGGCCTCTCTCCATGCTGGAGAACTTGACCCAAAGGTGGAAATGCTGACATTTCCAAGAGAGGCTGGTTTCATGGTACTCCAGGGGGCAGGATCTGCAATTGGGACCTGATTCTCATTTGCCTAAGGCTTCTTCATACAACTCTAGCAGTGCAAAGATGTAAACATCATTTATTTTCACTTTAAGATCCCTTTATACACTGCCCAAGTGGTGTCAAATAACCTTAGCGTAAACAAGAATAAGGCCCAGGGCAGTGGTTCTCGGCCCGCGGGCTGCTTGCGGCACGATCACACAGCTGCAGCCCATATGACATCCTCAGGGCCATACGGATAGTATATATATTGGGTGGATGTGGCCCACATAGCACAGAGAGCTGCATATGCAGCCCACAATGGCAAGTAGGTTGAGACCCACTAGCCCAAGGTATCATAAAAGAGCCTAGAATTACAGAAAATAGAGACAGAAAAGACCCGTTAGGTCATTCAATCCATTCCCCCTGGATAACCTAAGAGATATTTTCCAGCACCTCTCATTTCTATGGGACAAACCTTACATAGCGCTTGAGCACATGCAACTTTGACTGGCTTCAGCAGGATCTTGGGATCTCCCTGGCTTTCCCTTGTGATCCTGGGATTTTCCATTCACATAAAATGTCCAGCTTCTTCTAAGAGACAAGGTGGGCGAGGTAGTATCTTTTATTGGATCAGCTCTGCAACCAGCTTCTGATTACATGTATCATTATTTCCATGTATTGTGCAAAGAGTGTGAGAGCTACATTTGGAGCAGCTTTGAACAGACATCCACATTTCTCAATGCTTATCCACCCTCCACTCCCCTCCTCCCACCCACTCTCTTTAAGTTCAACATTCATAGCCTGGCTTTTCCTAGGTTTGATTTCCTTAATGGCGAAAGGCAAAGAAAGCAAAAGCTGAGCACGAAATCCGTCAGAAATATGGGCCAATGTCCATCCTCCTTGGTCCCCCAACACAGCCTGATGTTACCCAGCACAGAAATCTGGACACATTCAGATCTTTTTCAATTAACTAGTTTTATAGCGGTTCCTGCAAAATCTGCCGCATGGTTCCTCGTTTCCTCTTGTTGCCCCAGAATGCATTGCAATTAGCCATTAACCTTGCTGTAGAACTGAGCTGGCCCAAGCGAGTTCCAGATTTTCAAAGTTTATTTAGAAGCTGATAGAGGCCCCAGTCAAGATCCCCATTGTATTAGGTGTGGCACAGACACAGATATGACAGCAGTCCCACAGACACAAGTCAGAGCACGAGCGAGAAAATGGGAGTTCTTTTAACCCAAGTTTACAAGAGGAGAATTACACCACAGAAACACGAAGGGACTTGGTCAAGGTCACACAGGGAGTCTACATCAGAGCCAGAAATTGAACCCAAATCTCCTGGATTCCAGTCCAGTTCCTTAACCACAAGCCTGTCCTCTTCTCTACTCACCAAACAAACAGCATGAAGTAAAACTTGTACCTCAAAGGTTTCAGTTTTGTCTGGAAAATCCACACTTCCTCTAACTTGATTTAATATCATTAACTCTTAATGCAAAAGCATTTATGGGTTTTGTCTGACCATTAAAATAATAGTCATGGGTCTCCATTCTTATGTGAAGTGAAAAAATATTCAAGTAAACAGGCAGCAACTGCATCAGGCTTCAATGAGAGCAAAAAGCAATGCAGTCAGTTTTACCTCCAGAAAAGGAACACACTTCAGTCACTGCATCTGTTAAAAGCATCTGGAATGTATTGATTGCAAGCACTTAAGCAGCTACCTTCAGACTGTTATTTTCTGTCTCCCTGAACCTTTGCATTTCTTTAAACAAGATATTCTGCCTTCTCTATTATTTCCTATACAAAATAAATAGAAATTTGTGATTGGCATTTTTGCAGACTCAAGCCTTCATTCCAGTTAAAATGACGACAAGCTATTAGTGCAAGGAATTAAGTTACTATGGATTAGAAGAGGAGACGAGAAACTTGGGCCTATATCAGGATTTATCCTTTGCTAACGGTAAACATTGGAAGCATGGGAGCTTGTCAGGCATAGATCACCTTTCACTTATTACCACGTATTGGTTAATTGTAATCAGAAAGGTGGCTCAGTAATGCAGAGGCTTTAGTGAAATGTGCCTCTTCATACACCGTACTGACATGATGTTGCAATGTGCATTTTAGCTAAACATTTTGCTTTCTCTGTGCTCCAAGCTACATTATGGGCTGCAATCGTTTTTCAGCCTCCTGCTGAGACATACCAGAGACATACCAGAAAGGACAACCCCCTACCCCAGAGAGAGCACAGCATGAGGATGGTCAGACAGACAAACAGATGGGCAGAAATCGGGGAGTGCAAACCACAAAGAGATTGCACTGTCGGCAGCACAGTGGATGTGGGTTTTAAGAGGGGCTTAGCAGTGGAGAGGGCACGGGCTTTGCAGATGCATTCAGGGAGGTCACACCGTGCATAGGGGTGCATGCCAAGGAAGGCTGGGAAATGATTCCTCTAAATGTTTCCTCAACGCACTATGCATCACGGCAAGTCCCTTCTCCTGGCTCATATCTGGAAGGGTTACCAGCACCCCGGGAGACCTACCTGAATGCAACACGAATATGTGGTGGCACTCAAAAGCAAGATGCAGAAAGTAAACCAAGTTTGGGGGCTCAGCACCTGTAAGCCATAGAAAATAACTTGGCATTTTTATTGTTTCACCTCATGACTTTGCTGCTGCTCTCCATCACTCCCACCTACAGGTCAGAGCCAGAGTCCAAAATCACAAGACTGGAGTCAAGAGTCAGAACCCTAGGAGACAAACTGGAGCTCAGAACCATGAGTCGGAAACCAGAGTCAGGCCAGGTCAGGATACCAGGGGGTCAGAGGGAGCAGACAAACTGGAAGTCAGATGCTGGGAAATCAAGCCCCAGGAGCAGCAAGCACAAGGAACACAGTCCATGGCGGGGCAGAACCCAGATTCAAACAGCTTCCTAGGCCGCCTGCTAGCTTAAATAGGAGAAATGGGCCAATCAGCTGCCCTGGATCTCCACCAATCAGACCTCAGGGGCAACACATCATACTAGGACTGGGCTTTGCAGGTCCCAGGTAAGCCCGTCAGCAGTCGGAGTTTTGCTTCTCCCATTAACCCTGCAGGTCTGGGGTTTTGACCTATGGGTCATGTCACATGCTGTGAGTGACCATCCCCAAAATATCCATGCAAAAGCCAGGTAGGCTTTGAAAAGGCAATTTATTTTTATTTGAAATTTTTCACCAATTTTTATTGAAAATTTCAGATTTTTGTTTTCTCTTCCCTTTTTTCTTTTTCTCCCTTTCCCCTCTTTTCTCCTTTTTTTCCATTTTGCCACTAGAAGGGGTGGGGGGAGAGGAAAAGCTGAAAAAACAAAAATGAAAACTGAATAAACAAAAAAGGAAAAACCAAGAAATGAAAAAGCAAAAACTTCTCTGTAAAACAAAAAAACAGAAAATTGGGGGGAAATGAAACTTTTGCAAAAATTTTAAAAGCTTCCTTTTTTACCCCCAAAAATTCCATTAAAAAATATCTAGCAGGTTTTGTTATGAGACACATTTCTAGACAGTCCCTGCTACCAGTGTGCTAACTGCACAGAGCTGAGCAGTATCTCCAGAGCTTCACATCATCTCCAGGTTAAATGAGGCCACCTGGCTGTTCCATCATACAAAAGCGCTTGTCACCAGCTGCCTTGAGAAGTATGAGTCATTTAACCTGCATATGACTCTGCTCTCTGCCTGTATGGAGTCCCAGTGCTGTATGGAGCCTTTCTTGAAGCAAAGTGGTCAGGAGAGGGAGAAAAGTTGACCATCTCAGGGACAGCTTGGGAAGCATTTTTTCTCTTAGACATAAATTTTAAGCTATGTCTACACTACGATTAGGGGCGTTACTCTCCTGCTTGTGCACACTAGTGCAAGTATTAATCGCAGCGTCACTGCGTCACACAGGTAGGAGCAGCAGAAGCCCCGTGAGCCATGGCACGTACAAACCCATCTGAAACCAGTGGGTCCATACGTGGCACAGCTCAGCCATGCCATGCCATCTGTGCTCCTGCGGCTACACTGCTATTTATCCTCGTGCCAGCTCAGGGAGAGTGGGGGCAAGTATTTGTACTCAACCAGGGGAAGAACACCTCTGGCTTGTTGCATCGACACAGCCTTAGTGGTGGCGGAAGGTGCTGGACTGGCAGCTTGTTCCAAGAGCACTCTGTGTCTGCATACAGATAAATAGCTAGGCAATAAAGTGACAGTCAATGGTGCTCAAGAATAGGTATCTATAACAGAGCACTGGATTTTAGGCACAGGCGCAAGCCAGCATGTCTGTCACAGGGGCACAGCCCTTTCAGACCAGGGGTTGCTGGCAGTGGTAGTCTCCATACAGGGGACAGCTGACTCAGCAGGATGGGCCATGTTCCTGGCCTAATTGAGGGAAGACCCTGGGGGAAGTTTTGCCACGGGTTCCTGGCAGGTAGGATTTCCGCCTCGGAGGTACAAAACCGTGACATCCCTAAGCTGGGGAAGAGGATGAGCAGACTAGGCTTTGCCCAAACACTAGAGGTAGCAAGAAAGACACAAATAGCTCCACTAGTTTTCATGGGGGCTGATGCTACAGATGATCTACCTGCACTTTGAATCCTGGCATTCCCCAGTTTCCCCAAGCTGCTGCAAAATCCCCATCATCGTCATCATCCACCTGAGCCATCCAGACCCAATTTACACTTCTGAGTCAAAGCAGACCATTTGCTGCTGCTTCTTTGAGTCCCCGGCGTTATTTGTCTATCACACACCAGTTACTTAGTGCTGCTTAGGCTTCGTTTGCCAAGATATTACTGCTGAAAGGAAACTGTTTAATTCGTTTAAATTATTTTCGTCTTCAATTACTGTGTTTTATTTGTGTGCTTTTTTCCACTGCCCTGGTTATTGTACCAGCTTAAGGCATCTACATTCCAAATTGTGTGCTTTGCTTATCGAATTACAATACGTCTTAAGAATAATGTGTTTGTCTTTACTCTTTTCCCCTCTCTGTATACATACTGTTCAGCACTCCCAGTTTTACTAATTAAAACCATCCTAATACATGCCCGCCTTACTTTCCTTCTGGGAGACTTCAGTGTTTAGTTGTTTTATTAACGATCTTAGATCAAAGCAGTTAATTTATATTCATGTAAATAACAAAATTCATGGAGTCACTCTATGAGAGGCTCAAGCTTCTGTTGATGCTTTGTATAATGTATCATCTGTGGATGCGTGCATGTATTTTCACAGCACACACTCTGTGGTCAGAATCAATTAGCTAAATACATTTCCTTATCCTGAAAAGCACTCAGAAGAACATGAAGACAATTGTGGAAGAATAACATTTACATTTTTATTTTGACTGTGTCCTAATATTGCTGTTGCCTTCCAGAGGAGTTTGTTTCCTCTGCTAGTGGTCAAACCTCAATGGTTCAAAAGTTCTGTTTCATTTTTGGAAGCACCCACAGGTTCACATAATTATCTGAAATTCCTCTGGGAATCTCACAAGCTTACTGTCTCCCAGGAGACATCTGACTCTGTGGTACCTGGCTTTGGGCTAGTGGATAGAATGGATGAAAATCCTTTTACTTTGGAGGTGTGCAAAACTCCATAGTTTCACCTTGTAGGGATCCATGCAGACATAAGCTTTGATCCATGTTATTTCACATGTCCCACCTTTACTAGTTTCATTACAAGCTTTGAGTTTAGAAGTGTTCAAAGTCTCTATGTAAAAATCAGTAAAAAATATTCCATCTAAATTCATGTCAAAACCAGTTTAAAACTTCTTTTTTGGTCATGCGTTTAACAAGGAACATCCTCATGTTTCCCTGATAATTGCTTCGCTTCTTTAAAGACACCTTTCAGTAGTTTGAAACCCACTGCATATTTCATGCAGCTGAGCGGACACCCTGGTGGGTAAGGCTCTGTGTGCTGCAAGGCGTTATCCTAATTTGGAGGAATTTGTAACATGTCCATGGATTGAAAGTCTCCCTTTGACAAAGGATCAGGCCCATTTGCACCAGCTGAGGATCAGGCTCATAATGTGCTAATTTCCCACCTAACAATTTGGGCATAAGTAAAACAAACATACTGCAGTCTACAACACCTCCTGTTTTCTGCCTGAAAAAGCCTTTTTTGATTGCGTATGTGTACAATGTGATAAACCACCATTCCTGTATCTCCCCTTTAATATTGCCAGTTGGAATGTCTTGCAGATCTTGTCACTGTTTGTTAAACTGACATTGATACTGATTTATGCACAGGATAAAAATATATTAAAAAAGAAAAAGATTAAAATGGATTCTCCATAAATGAAAAGGATTATGTCTTTGCGGCCCTGTATCAGCTTGCCAGAACAACATCTCTGTGTGTGTTCGTGGGGGAAATTGAGAGCAATTGGCATTTCATTGCAGAGTGATATTTGTAAAGCTGAGGTAGGCTTTAAGCATGAATCATTGTAGGCAATAACATACAATTAATACTTTTATGGACTTTGCTCCACAGCTTGCTCTTTCCCATTATCTCTGGATTATCTACTTGATTTCAAGATCTTTCAGCATTCTATTCAGGGCGCCATGCACCAGACCAAAATGCTTCTAGTAAATATGGTGGTTAGAGAACGCTAAGGGGCAGAATATTGGGGTTCCCCTAGATCTCTTCCACTTGGTTTCCTGAGGACTCAGTTTGACTCCAGTCTCGTCACTCTGGTTCCTTCAGCTGGCAAACAGCAAAGCTAAGCTGAGTTGATTTGGGGTTTTTTGGCTTCAGGATTAAAAACCAAACCAAACCAAACCAAAACCTAGATTCTGTATTTTCATGGCTGCGAAAGGGTCCTATTTTTTGAACAGCATCAGTATGGTTTCCTAAGACCTCTTCCACTCGGTTTCCTATACTGAGTTGAGCAGACTCAGATGTAGGGGGTGGGATCAGGGTATACCATCCATTCAAAGCTACACAACAAACCCCTTCCTTTGTATATATTTACACATCACATTACATTCATCATACATTGCATGCCAGGTTTGGGGATTGGCTTGGTTGCTTTGCAGGAATCAATCCCTAGTATACAGCATGCTCTGCCCATGCGCTGTCCATATCTGACTTTCTCATTACCTCATCTTTCTATTCCTTTATGCTTCTTTTGTTGACTGTAAATGGTCTCCTGGGTTCTCCTCCTTATCTGAGACATTCTTCGTCCAGCCTGGAAATATGTTTACCTCCCTAGTCCTGCCTCCCAATAAACATCAGACCTCGCCCATGTCTGATTACTTAGGCCAGGCCTACCCAGGACACCTGAGTTGTATTTCCAGTTCTGAAAATGCCTTGTGGAGTGACCTTGGGCACATTGCTTAATGTTTCCTTTCCTGAGATTACCCAGTTATATGCCCAGCACACCTGAGCTCTTGTTCCGCTCAACTCACTAACATGTCTGATGAGCTCTGATAGCCCTGGCTCTAAAAGCCAGTCAGGAGGGAAAGTATTATCATACTTCAAAAGTTAAAAGGTTTCTTTTAAGCAACTTGCTCGCTGAACAATAGCTTGCTTACTTGCAGCCTGCTTTGCAGAATTCCCTCATTTATCAAACAGCGTCATCCTAAACCCAGATAAAACAGTGGAAGATGTTCAACTGTTTGCACCAGTTAATGGAGTATCCTCTCTCGGTGTTCATCTCAGGTGCCCTCCTGTGACTGAGATTTCTCAGGGTCTGGGGTGCCCAAATCCCAGTGCCTATTTCCCTTTGCATAGTTTGCGAATCTCAGCCTGTCTGACCACAGAAGAGAACTGAAACTAGCAGGTGTGGCCCCAGATAATCTCTGGTGGCCGTGCACTGTGCATGCATATTCATGATACAGGCCCTTTCCAAGTGCTGGTCATCTCAGAGAAATTAGCTCTTTTCCAGCCTGGGCACCCTCTGAAGGCCAGTGTCCCACTAGTAGCTAGCCCTGTGTCCCTCCTGGACCCTGGTGCCCTTTTATCTGGTGTGCTTCCCCCAGAAATACCCCCACACTCTGCCTCTGGGTCTCCCCTCTCTGGGGAACCCCCAACCCTGTAATCCCCACCTTGCCTCAGTCTGGGCTACTGCCAGCCACCATCAAGCCGCCGCTCCCTGGGGCAGACTGCAGTGTAAAAAGCCACTCATCATAGGCAAGGCTGGGTCTGGACCTGCTGCCTCTCTGCAACCCAGTGCCGCTATGCAAGGCCCTGCAGCCTGGACAGTTGCCAACTTGGAGCTCCCCAGCCCCTCTGGCCTTTCCCCAACCCTGCCTCACTCTAGGCACCCTCAGCTTCCCAGCAGCCAGGTTCCTTTCTCTCTCTGAAGGCAGCAAGAGACTGTCTGGGTTTCTGGCCCACTGGCCTTTTTATACAGGCCAGCAGTGGTCTGACTGGGGTGAGGCCACGGCTGTGGCTGTTTTCCTAATCGACCGAGGCTTGCTGCTTTCCTAGCCGCAGCCTCTCGATGTCTCAGCCCTGTCCCAGGGCTGATTTCAAGCCCTTCAGGGCAGGAGCAGGTGACTACTCTGCTACAAGCAGCTACACACCACTTTAGAGCATCGTTCACAATATGCTCGATTCACTGACTAATTCATTGGAAGACATGTCTCTTTCCTTCCACCCGTCCCCACCCCCATTGTATGGAGAAGGGCTGCAGCCTCCTCTGCGTATTTGTAGTGAACTGCTAAAGCCTCATAGTGGCATTTAATTGTAACTAACCTGACTGTGACCGGCATGAGAGTCATTGCCTGCTTGTGCTTTTGTTATATTTCGTGCTGATAGCACTGCAGGCAAAGCAAAGCAAACTAAACTTTAGGCAAAGACACCCGGCAAGCAGCATTCCTCTGATTTCAAATGCAGCCCCCATCTCACTTGCGGACATGTCAGAAAGCAGCTGTGCAATGACTGGTCCAGTGTCTGAGGTGCACAATGGATGTCAGAGACTGTCCCCCACAAGACCCCTGGGAGGGGCCATTCTTTGGCCAACACCGCAGAAAAGTTAATTTTATGGCAAAGGAAAAAGAGAGAGGGAGCACTGACGCTGGGAGGAGGAGACATCTGTCTTTACCGATTCTCATGCAGCCAGTATTCTGCCTTCTGGGAAACCTGGCTGCATGCAAATGTCACATTTCCTGGGGAGCCCTGGGGAGAAGAATTAGAATAATTTTCCATTCTGTTTCATTTTCAGACAGGTTCTGACCAAGCCCGGAAGCAGAAGTCCCACAAGCAAGGTTATTCTCCTAGTATTTGTGCCCAAGCAGAAGGATGTAGCAGAAGAATCATGAGAAAGTTCATCCTTGTCCCTTTAAGGACCAGTGTAGCAGACCCAGGTGAGTTGGATAGCTCCGGTAAAAGTTTGGCTTTGAGAGAGAAGGGCTGACCCAGTGGCAAGAACACTAACTGAGCACTCATGAGACTGCAATGCAATTTCCTGCTCTGCCACCGGCTTCCCATGTGACCTTGAGCAAGGCACTTAGTCTCCCTCAGTTCCCTGAATGAACCGGAATTCCTGGTCCCCCTCCCATTGCCTTATAACCAGCCGCACTGACCCCAGCCCAGCCTCCCTTGCAGGCATGTCTTTTGTAGCTAAGAGCCCAAGGGAAGATTTAGGGTGAAATCCGCTCTCCCCCCAACCCAGCAGAGACCTGTGCACCTAACCCCAGTGCTCTATAGGATAGTGATGAAGTGGGGTGGAGGCGGCGTGGCCTTGTGCTGATGCTAGTCACAGGGCAGGATTTCATCCCAGGGTAACAAAGTTAGTGCAACTCTTTATTATCATTGATGATCATTCTTGTAGTAGCCCCAAGAGGCCCCAGTGGAGATCCCGGGCCTATTGTGCTGCACACCAGACTCGGACTCACCATCCCATACAGCTTATCGTCTTCATAGACAGGGCAGGCATGTGGTGGAGAGGAGAAAGGAAGCGTTTATCATGTAGGGAACCAATTATTAAAATAACCCCAATACTCTAGGGACTTTAAGTGCCTAAATCTGCTGCTGTCAACCCTCACAATTGTATCCTGACCTGTGGTATATGGTGTTTTTCTAAAGGCATCAGAGGCAGTTGGTTATGCCAGAACCTCAGCTTTTATTTTAAAAAATAAGTTTCTAGCCCTCACCCTTTTTTTTTTTTTTTTTAGTAAGAGTGACTTCCTAAAGGCTCAGAAATCAGAAGGGAAAAAACCCAGCAACCTGAGCTGTATTATTTTTTTTTTTTTTTTTTTTTTTTTAGTAAGAGTGACTTCCTAAAGGCTCAGAAATCAGAAGGGAAAAAACCCAGCAACCTGAGCTGTATTATTTTTTCAAAATCTCATGATTTTAAAGCTAATCTCATGATTTTGGGGCTTGACTCGTGATTCTGGAACACCTGGAGCTGGCGATGCTATAACTCACTTAGACGCCTTTGAAAATCACATTATTAACTCCACTCTCTGTGCTATATGAAAGAAAGACAGAACTTCAATGAACCTTCACCAAAAATATCTATTGGTAATTGTTGCTCTGATTCATTTTTCATGCATTTTCATGTAAAAATACTTATTGCAAACTCTGCAGAAAGAATTGAAATTAGAAAATACCATGAATAGAACTGAGCAGTGCATTGTGAGTCATTTTATTATTTAAACTAGTCTCTCTGTCAGTTTAGCAGGGAAATTAAACAAAAAGAACACGCAAAAGAAATATTTCAGCATTCAGAACATTTCAAAAATGATATATCTGCAAAGGCTTCATTGCCTTCCAGAAAATTGATTTAATTTTGGTACCCAAACTGTGCCGTTTAAATTCCAATACTGATAACTAATGGCAGAAAGAGAAAAGACCTGAAGAAAAGCACTACACATGAATTAAGAATAACTTTTGACAATGACTACGATGTATTTTTCTTTCTAAATCTATGGTGTTATTTCATTTGTTGATGATATGGACACTTTCCCAGTTGCCTGGAGTAGGTAATTCAATGTAACCTATCAGCCATCTGTTCTAATTGGACGTGCTGCCTAGAGAAACATTACAAATATGCAAAGAAGAGCTAACAAAATCACCCTAATGGAATATCTTCAGAACAATAGCTTTAATTTTTTTTCTTTTGTTCATTTGATTTGCTGCAGTGAATGAAGTATTGGAGCAACATCATGAAGAAGTGAAACGAGACAAATTAAACTTTTAAGCAGAATATGCCTGTTAGGAATGAATCCACACTCTTGTAGCTCTGTTTTATTGTCTTCTGTTAGAGTTTTATGATTTTCCTTTTCATTCCTCTGCATTGTCTTCTGCAGATAGTCTCATTCACGGGTGGACGGATGAAGATCATGCTTTCTTTGGCTTACATACAAATTGGTAAATCATGGGTGAGGCATATGACCCCTCTGATTTTCCCATCCCACAAGAAAAGTGCTTGGAGCCATTGAGTGGGCATCACACACTGCAATATGACAATGGGTGAGACATCTTAATAAATAAGGCAGAGGAACCTCCATCAGTGACCTGGTCTTTTAAATTCATTTTCTTCTCCATGGTAACAAAACATGATATATAACTGCGGGATGCCTGATGTTTCCAAGAAATCATTTGATCACACTCAGGTATTTTTTTAATTTACTTTTTCAGGGTTATTTTTAGAGGATTTTTAATGTTCAGTTTCATCAGCCTCGCCATTAAAGAGAGAGAGAGAGAGAAAGAAGGAAAAGAAAAAGAATACTTAAATGTCTGAAGGGTTCTCTTCTCTGAAGGAAAATAATCTTACATCATTTTAAACATTTTAAAAATCGAGCTGACTCCAGTGCTTTCGATGATGACTTCAGCAACTTGCAGAGCAATTTAAGAAAATGAAGAGAGCTGAAAAGTACAATCTATAGTAAAACTACTAGATTATCCCATTTGAGGGAAGGAACAGCACAGTCATTCCTGACTTCTGAGCGAAGTTGTCATTAAACGAGCATTGTGAGTGGAGGAATTTGATGCATGGCTGCAATACCCAGCATTACTATGGGAGGGTCACAGAGAGGTCAGTATTCAGTAGAAAATTGTTGGAAACAAGGAGCCAAATTCTTCTCTCAGCGTAGACCCAGAGTAATTCCAGACGTCCTTAAGGTTCTTTCCAGATTTGGAGGTGCATGGGGTCAGATTCACCACTGTACAGAGGAACTGCTACAAGGTCTAGGAAATTCTTATGTCCCACTTCAGCCTACAAGGCTAGACAACAAAGTGGTTAAAATGCTGATGTCGGGCCAACGCTCAGACACCCACCAATGTTTAAAGAAAACAAGTCGAGCAGAGACAAAGCCCACGGGGAGGAAAGCTGCTGGTACCGCCGAAAAATCTCCTAGATGGAGATGGAGATACCTGGCTGGGTATATCAGCTTCCCCTAAAGCACTGTGCTTATTGGAAACCTGCAGTCATACTAAAGCAGCTCAGAAAAGAAGAACTTGACTCATTTTTCTCCAGAAAATGTTCGTTTTTCACTGAAATTTTTTAAGCCAACATTTCCCAACCACCTCTAAGTAGAAGCAATTAAACACGCTGAGATAGACTGCCCCAGGATGCACTGGGTCTCATGTCATATCTGGAATGGATTCTTAGGGGGTTTCGTGGCTTCAGTCGCTTCGAAACCTTAACCAGGAAAACTGCTTGGAGATCTGTCTGGGGGAGTCACTTTTGCTTAAGCCAGGTGGGCTGGTTATTGCAGAAGAATTTTGCAGTTCTCTCTTTGTTTCTTCTCTTTGTTGGTGATTGAGTTCCAGTTTGCCTGTTGAGCGATAAGGATGTGATCGGTGCCTGCAAAATATCTGCAAACTCCTCTCCTCATCTGGGGAATATCTCGCTGCGGCAGCGGCAGATGCTGACTCAGTGTGAAACTGAGGCTTTTAGGTCCAAGAACTGGTGTCCTTCAGATTGCAACTCGCTGCTGTCTGGCTTGTCTGATGCAGCATTAATCATCTCTCTCTGACTCATACAGGACTCGGTAAAGAAAAGGGGCCAGCCTCAAGCATTAAATGCAGCCTGGTACAGGATCCATCAGTCCTGAGGTACCCTCCTGCCTCTCTTCCCCCTGGTGAGACAGCAGATCCAGTTAAAAGGACTCTTCAAGGTCCCTTGCCAAGTGCTGTGCACAGGTTGTTGCTGCTTTATATTTGTGTCATGGGTCTCTGTTCACAAGGCCTCTCCCTCTTAGTGCCTAGCCATTGGCACAACATGGTCCCAAATGCCTAATAGCTGGAGTTCTCTCCCAAGGAGGATGCTTGGGTTGCTTCTGACACACCTACAGCTGTCTGCATAACCCAAGCTCAAGTTCTGTCTCAGTGGCAGAGATTTGAATTAATTGCCTTCTAGGAAATGGAAGAGCCACAGTTCCCACCCCACAATGGCAGAACGTTAGTACTAATTGCTGCTGTCACAAGGCAATCTCAGACCATCTCTGCAGCAGATCACATCTTGCTTTGATTCACAAAGTGCCACCTTGCCCCTCAATTTATCTTAGGAACTGATCTGGTCCTCCTCACCGTAGTACCTGAGAAGGTCACAACATCACTGGGAGGCAGGGCAATGCTATTACCACACTCCACTGGTAGGGAACTGACACAGAGAGCCTAAGTAACTTGCCCAAGGTCACACAGGAAACATAGGCCAGAGCAAGGAATTGAACCTGGGTCCCCTAAGTGCTAAGCTAGTGCCCTAACCACTGGACAAACCTTCCTCTCTGCACAGCCACCCCAAGCAGCCTGTCTCGAGTCGGACTGCTTAGTTTGTGCATTGCATTACACCACCTTCTGCCTGCCATCTTGACTAATGCACCAGGGACTGAACAAGGGAGCTGTGGGGCTAAAAGATGTTAGCTCTGGAGTTCCCTTGTTTGAGACATCGCATGGTTGAACGAGAGCATATCTTTTTAGCATCCAATCTTGAATTTCAGTTCTCCAAGTGATGGAGAATTTAACACATCCCTAGAAACTCTTCCGATGGTTAATCGTCCTCTCTGTTAAGAATCTATGACTTAAGTCTGAACTTTGCTAACTTGAACATATAGCCACTGCCTGCTGAATTGAACAGACTTACACAGTCTGTTTAAGGGCCTGCATTTGAGATCACCTCTCTCATTTTCAAGGCAAACTGGGAAATATGTCAGTGGCAGCTCTGTCCTTCCTACCCGCTCCTGTCTATTCTGTGCAGCCAAGCTCAATTTATGCTCAAACATTCCTTTCCTTTCTTTTGTACCTGGCAGTTATTCTGGGTTGCAGATGTTCGTAAAGCACCAAAGGAGGAGTGAATATGTTGGCAGGAGGAAAATGCAAGCCACCAGAGGCACTGCTGCTTCCTAGCACAGGCATTTAGCAAGGGGAGTAGTTAGTTAGTGGAAGAAGTGGTTTTCCTGCAGTAGTGAGGAACTGTGGGGAGAAGATGGTTAAAGTAAATTGTTTTTCGATCAAACACCACAATATTTTTTTCTCCCCTGCTTCTCAGCTTTGAAATAAAATATCATCCCATAAAGAACAATAAGACTGAAAAGAGGCAGTTGTGATAAAAGTTTTAATTTAATTGCATGAGATAGTCAGAGCCTACAATAAAGCACTGGCGGTACAGAGCCGTCATGTCGAGCCAAGGATGAAATAGTCAGGAAAAGACACTTCGGCGAACACCAATTTGCATTCTCCTCAGCTTTGCCTGCTTCTCTCTCCTCCTGCTGGAGCCTCCCCGTGTACGCAAATACAAGCGATAACTCTGCCTGCACTCGCAAACCAGAGTGCAGGGAGCTGTAATAGTTAAAATGAGAGGCGATCAAGTAACGGAGGCAGGGCAGGGGCATTCCTGGGCAAGGTTTGTATATAGATTTACAGGTATGGGACATATTTGAGGATTGATCAAGGTCAATGACCACTCACAGCTCATGCATGGACTTTAAAATACCTGATTTCCTCATGAAGCCCAGGTCTCAATTCCGTCCACCCACTCCTAACCTTCCCTGGTCCCGCAGTTATTGCACTGGCCTTGGGGTCAGGACAGCTGTGTCACAGACATCCTTGGAAAAAGCATTTAGTCTCTCTGTGCTTCAGTTGCCCAGCTATAAAATGAGGATAGTCATCCCCTTCCTGCATCTGATGCATCTGTTTAGTCAGAGAGCTTGTGGGGGCAGGCCTTGTCTAGACTAGGAAACTGAGCAGTGTTTCAAAAGGCCTTAGCTAGCGTGTTAATTAATGGGCAGGCAGTGCCTAGCAAGAGGAAGCCACAAGGTGCAGCAGTAATATAAGCTGAGCGCTCACATGCACCGTGTGGCAAAGGGCAGGTATCTGTCCCCACATACAGGTAAGCCAGGTACCTTTCTCTTCCATACAGGGGATAAAGTACATACCCCCTCACACACCCTCCCCAGGACATAAGTGGCTGCATGTAATAGGGATCGCTTGCCCCATCCAGGCATCAGGCGGTGGTGGGGATAAGGGTGATGGAAGGGGGGAGTCTTTCCTACAGGCCCAGCTCAATAAACAGCCAAGCTCAGTGTTGACTTTCAACACACAAAGTTCCTCCTCTGGGGTTTTCTGAAGGTAAACAGCACCTACAGTGACCACGCAATCATGACAAGTTGGAGGTCTGGGGCCCAGTGGCAGGGAAAGTCCAAGATGACTGGAGATCTCCGACTTGCTGCAGTCTTCATCTGCTTTCACAGCCGTTGAGATCCAAGGACCCTCTTATGCCTGATCCACTACTGAGGACTTAAGGGACTGGACCGTGCTTTTTCTGGGACCTCCCCTCAGACTTGTTCACCTTGGGAGACCCTACCAGGAACATGAAGTTCTCGACAACTTAGCTCTGATAATCATTGGAACAGGCAAGCCCCTTCACCACAACAAGGTGATGGTCCCCAAAAAGGACACCCAAAGTCCTCCTGCCCTGTTACACTGCCACGTACTGCTACCAAAACTTTTGGAAGTGCCTTGCAAACATACATATATATTTTTTAACTTTTGCAAAAGTTTTGGAATAAAAAGAGAATGTCTGCAGAATGAATGGTGGAGAGCAGAGAGGGAAGAACTACAATTACAGGGAGAACATTTTGTGAGAGGAGAGGAGAGTTAAATTGAAAGATGTTGCAAATTAAGATTTGCTGGTGTGCCACTTCATGGGCAAATCCTGGCAAAATGTTTTTTATGTAAATCATTGGTCCCATTGATATAGTGATAGAACAAATAGTGTTGAGTTATAGGGAGTAGGTGTAAATTATAATTACATTTACCTTGAATCTCCACTATGGAGCCAAAGAAGAGTAAAGGCACTTAGAGCAGATGAGACTCAGACCCTAACAGCAGAGCTGGTGGAACATTTTCCGTCAAACCTTTTTTGGGAGAAAATTGGATTTCTGACAAAACAAAAAATGTTCAGAAATTGTTGGCATTTTGCGATGTCCGTGGAATGTCACTATTAATGGATAGCTGTGACGAAGGAGGTCAGTCATAAGCAGGTTATTTGATGGTTGAATTCTTTCTGTATGCGTGCAGCACTAGTACATTATAATACTATCCTACCATCAAAAATGTTCTAACTCCCAGACACTATGGGATCACCCAAGCTTATTCAGCTCCCATAAAAAAGAGCAACGAAGTCATTTCTGCTCTAATTCCTTCTATTAGAATTGAAGTTTTTGTAGATATTGCAGGTTCTGATCACCATCAAGGGCACACAGGAAAGGCTTGTAGATCTTCAATTACATGGAATTGGGGCAAGTAGAACTTGGAGCAAGGAGATCATACTCTGGATGAATTCATTTGGGTTTAAAACCTGTTCTTTCATCTGTCCCAAAACCTGTTCTCTCACCCTGTTTGCTTTGACATTGGCTTCTCTCCTGCTTATGTTTCCATTACAGAGGAGAAAAGTGAATTGGATAAAAGAAGAGCTGGGTCCATCACCCCACTGTGGGTTCCATTCTCAAGTGGACATTGGACAGAGAAGTGGGCTCCCCTGAAATAGTTTGTTGTCATTATTTTCAGCCAGATGGGAAGCAATGTATAGAAAACGTCAACAGGAATCCCATTCCTTTGAGCTTCCCAGTCCAATCCTCATGGTTTCAGACATGAAGGTGGTGAAGGCCATATAAGAATCTCAGTATTGCCAACCCTAAACATTCAGAAAGGATAAACCAGTCCCACAAACTCATGAGATTGGCTAAAAAAAACCATGAGATTTTTAAAAACAATATATAATGTGCTCTTTTCCCTTCTTATTTCTGTACCTTGAGCATCCAGCTGGGTCACATTTCCAAGCTTTTCTCTGCAACCACGGGGGTTAGAAATTTACTTCTTTTATTTTTTTTAATGAAAAATAAGTTCCTTTTGTAATCACATGACTCCAGGAGCTGAGTCTTCAAGAAAAACACCATATATTGTAAGACTCGCAATAAAATTATGAGTTTGCATCTAGACAAGAAGACAGGAACTCAGAGTCCAGACGATAGAGGGGAGAAGAAAAACCCATGTGCAATCATTTTATTAGAAGAGTAAAACTTTAAAGGTGTGCAGCAATTAGTCAAAGCCCTGACTGAGAGCTGAGATGGAGCATTCAGCTTTGACATTCTCTGGACTCTGGTGCTTTTAATAAAAGAAGAAGAAGAAGAAGCAGCAAAAAATAAAAGAAACACAGAAGCTAATCCCAAGCACTGAGAAAAGGTCGTGTGCTCCGACATGAGTAATTAATTTTCTTAGCGCAGTGTTGAAAAGGTTAACTTGATTTACGGAATGTAATTTAATTTAAAATGTGTTGTGTACCTTGTTAAAAGGGTGCAATTATAGCAGCTAATTCTATGGACTGATAGATGTGTGATGGTCTCATAATAGCCCAGTACGAAGGGGAATATCTGCCAGTTTAATAATTAGAAGCTGCTTATTGAAATTATGGGGTGGGTGGAGGAAGTTCTCAAAGAGAAACCTGTTCTCTTTGTATCTAAATCCCATTGTGTCGCCCGTCATTTACCTATTCTGCCAGACAATAAATGATTCATTTGGAAGCAGTTTTCTGTTCAAAGCAGGTTTATCTTGGCCCACTGTGAGAGAAAGGAACCCCCCAAATATCTACAGATCAGCCCAGGTTTGGTGCTCAGCCTTCACTTTGTTAATTCCTCTAATTAAATCAGATGTCCTGACGCTGCTGTTTATACAGACATGTAAAATATCAGCTCCTCCATCGCTCCAGGAGTCTGTTAGCTGCAGACTGGAGGGATGAGAGGGAATCCTTCATCACAGAAAGTTGCTTCCACACTGACCTTTCAGTAGAGCAATCAGCTAAATACCACAGGCCCTGAGGACACCATAGGGGAAAAGCAGCTCAACTGCTCCACATTCCCCTGCAGCAGGAGAGAATGGGAATTCTGCAAAGAGCCACTTCCAGCAAAGACCAGCTCAGCACCACTCTCATCTTCTTAGCCTGAGGCCAGCTCCCACCTGCCTCTCCTGACACGGATATTGCAGCCGCAGCATGGAAAAGGCGGCCGACGCAGGGAGTTGGTGAGACTCCCATGAACTGGGTAGGTCAGCTCCAGGGTCAGGCTGGAGGGCAGGACAGACAAAAGAAACAGAAAAAAATACAACAGCCAGTCAGAATGTTGGGCTGGTGTAAAGGTGAGGGGGAGAATAACTGAGACTAGTCTAATGCCGTTCATGTAAATCTTGATGCAAAGTTATGGGCTCAGTTCAGGAGTAAAGGGATTCGATGCCTTTGCCTGTGAAATGCAGGAGGTCAGACTAGAGGATGTAATAGCCCCTTCTGACCTTAAAATGTCCGAATCAATGGAAATCGATGAGGTGCCCTTACCTGGAATAGGCTGTAAATTCTGCTCAGCCTGTCTCAGAAAGAGCAGAGAGGCAAAGGAAATGATTAAAGCCATGGAAAGATTTCTCAAAAGGAGAGAATGAAAAAACTGGGAGTGGGATTGTGTAGTTTAGAGAGGAGGTGATGAGTCTGGGATAATATATTAGGGATGTCTGAACTAATGAATGGAGCAGAGAAAGTAAAGCACACACTCCTATTTACTAGTTCTCATAACACAAGAACAAGGGGAGAGCCAATGAAACGGAAAGGCAATGCATTTCAAATGGATGAGGCCTTCTTTTTTTAACAAAATGTGCAAGTAATCTGTGGAACTCACTTCCACAGGATATCATGGAAACCATGAGCTTAGCAGGATTCAGAGAAGGATTGGACATTGCTATAGATAGTGAAGCCATCCACAGCTATACTAGACAGTCACAGTCTAACCTCTCAGTGACACAGGTAAGAAGGAACTTACTGCAGGGGCAGATTATTCTATAACTGCCCAGTAGAGTGTTTCTTTCACCTTCCTCTGAAGCAGCTGGCATGGGCTGCTGCTTTTGGAGTCACAATTCTGAGCTATGTGGGTCTGACCCGTAGTGGCAATTCCTGTGTTCCCAAGTCATTGCTCATGGGCCACACAGCCTCCTGACCCACAGTGTCCTTATTAGCCACACTGGGGAGCATGCACATCATGGCATCCTGCACTGACTCCATCTGGGCCCAGCAGAGCAGCTGGTGCAGTGTGGCTTGCTCTGCACCCGGCAACTATGTGGCATAATGGTGCCATGTGAAGAGATACCCTGGAAGCCACACTCAGGCCTGATTATAGGGGCAGGCGAGCAGGGCAATTGCCCTGGACACCAGCTTCCAGGGCCACTGTGCTGCTCAACTTCTTTTGTCTCTGCTCTAATTGGCCAATCATTTTTGCCCTGCCAAGTGGCTGGCTGTGGATGTGGGTTTAGAACTGGTTCTTTGCTCAGCTGCTTAACGGGGTCTGAAAACATTTTCTGCCCTGCCCAGCAAAACGTCCAGGGCCATTCCTGGCCATGTTCTTCCCAGCAGGTGGTGAAACACATGAATTTCCTCTGGATCCTTCTTTCTTTCTCTGCTCCACTATCAGTCCCTGTGTGTTTCTTAAACACCCCGTCAATGGGAATTACTGCTGTGTGTCTGAATGCCGAGTGACTGCTTGTCTGCAGAGGTACTTTCCAGCAGGTGGAACTCGGGGCTCCCCGTAATGGATGTCATTATTCCATCTGACAATACGTCTGCACCCAGTTTGAGGGGGTTACGATTAATGGAGGAACCATTGTAATGCAAGGAGCCAGCTGCCAAGGTGCGTTTCCCTATGAGGAGCAGCATATATTCACTGATTAATGTAATTCCTCACTGCCATTTGTGCTTCCTAAAGTGTGTCTGGAAGCTGCTTTTCAGTGCCCCAGTGATAACCTTAGAGCAGTAACACAGAGAGGCAGCTGGGATACCACAGGTCAGGTGCCCTGAATTGCCTGGGCTTCTGAATTGCTTTGAACCGTCAAGAAAGTTTGATATACAGCATCCCTAAGCATGCGGCCTCGATCACAGCTGAGTGGTCTGTTCCGATGAGCAGGTCTTAGGATGCTCGACAGGGCTATCTTGAGAGGAAGCTGGGCTCGGTCCCCAGGCTGCCCCAGGTTTCCTGTGTGACCTGGAGCAAACGTCTCTGCATCTCCTCTGCCTGTCTACCAAATGGAGACATGAATCCTTCCTTTGTCTGGTCCATCGAGGCCCTGAGCGCATCAGGGCAGGGCTGTCTCACGATGCGCTTGTGCAGTGCCCAGCACCATTGGCCGTCACAAAGTGGGGGATTTCTCTCCCCTTTTTGTGACAAAGGGCTGAGCTGGGTCAGGCGCCTCATCCAGAGGAGGGGTCACAGCTAGGCCTCCCCCTCCAGCCTGGATGAAGATACCTCAGCCCCACCCCTCCCCTCAGCATTTGCTGCTAGCAGCTCCCTCCTCTGTGTGCTGGCTTCTGCAAATCCCATTCTCCCCATGCTTTGTGTAGGGAGCCAGGGCATCCGGCTCAGAGCTGTGGATTCTACTGGGTAGCTGGGCACCTGAGCACTGCTCTGCCTAAGTTCCTGTGTGTATTTATCTCTGTCTCACTGCATGCTTGTACAGCACCAAACGGAGCCCCGGTTTTGGTAAAGGACTCGAGGTGATAACTGGAATGCAGTATAAATACTGCTGCTACCGGAGGGACGATGGGTCTGTGCTATCTGGTATTCCCTCGCCTGCAGCATTTGTTAACAATGCTCAGGGCCCATGTGCCAGGATGAACACAGAGACAGGATGGTGTTGATGCTAACTCAGCATTGCAAGTACTTTGGCACAACATTAGCCTCTGCCAAACTCCTCCTCAAACTTTTCTTTGCCACAATGCCTACAAAGAATATTTGACAATGGGGAGACCACTTCCTATCAAGGTTGTCTTATTGTTCACCAGCACTGCCCCACCCGTCTGTATCCATCTGGTGTCTTACACTCAAACTGCAAGCTCCTTGGGGCTGGGATCATCTTTTTGTCTGTGTTGGTATGTGCCTAGCACGATGGGATCCTGATCATTGATTAATGCTCCTAGGTGCTACAGTAACACAAATAAATAAATAATTACATACATCTATATTAGACTTTTTTAAAATAACTTCATTAAGTCCCACAGTACTGGCAGTCGTAGCTAAAGGAACTGAGTTGTTCTGTTTAACAGCACTGTACAGTGTGAGATAAGGTTCTTGTGTTAACCTTGCTAAGTCCCATTACTGTGACATGGAGTTTTGAAACTTTTCTGACATCTTTAACAGTCCAAGGATTTCAAGACGTTCTTGTCAATCTGGAAGGTGAGGATGTGGAAAAAATTACTACTTCTGTGACAAACTAATCTCCAATCTCTTTACTTTCCCTCTTCCAAACAATGCAATCTCCTCAGCATTTCCCCAGAACTAAAGTACATTGCACCCACTGAATGAAGAAAACTTCATTTTGTGATAGCTTCATCCTGCGGGATCAACTACTGAGGGAGCTCATCAAACTGCAGCACCACAGATTAAAGGAAGGCAACAGGATTAGGACAACATGGGACAGGGGGCCAGGACTCCTGGGTTCTACTCCCAGCTCTGCCATTGATTCATTATGTAAACTCAAGCAAATCACTTAACCTCTCGGAGCCCCCGATTTACCAGTTAATGAAATGGGTACAATATTTACTGACCAACCTCATGTCAGAATTATCATGAAACTAAATTAACTAGTATTTGTAAAGAACGTGTAGATCCTCAGGTTAGAGCTTTTAGAGACAGGCAAAGAATTACTAATGTGTTATTATTACTAATTAAATAAAGACATAACACAGTTTGCCAGTCAAATTGCAGAAACCACAGTGGACTCATAAACCTTTTTCTGTGGACCAGACAATAGAATAGACAACAGAATGATAGAATCATAGAATATCAGGGTTGGAAGGGACCTCAGGAGGTCATCTAGTCCTCAAAGCAGGACCAACACCAACTAAATCATCCCAGCCAGGGCTTTGTCAAGCCGGGTCTTAAAAACCATTAAGGAAAGAGATTCCACCACCTCCCTAGGGAACCCATTCCAGTGCTTCACCAACCTCCTACTGAAAACGTTTTTCCTAATATCCAACCTAAACCTCCCACACTGGAACTTGAGACCATTAGTCCTTGTTCTGTCATCTGGTACCACTGAGAACAGTCTAGATCCATCCTCTTTGGAACCCTCTTCAGGTAGTTGAAAGCAGCTATCAAATCCCCCCTCATTCTTCTCTTCTGCAGACTAAACAATCCCAGTTCCCTCAGCCTCTCCTCATAAGTCACGTGCTCCAGCCCCCTAATCATTTTTGTTGCCCTCTACTGGACTCTTTCCAATTTTTCCACATCCTTCTTGTAGTGTGGGGCCCAAAACTGGACACAGTACTCCAGATGAGGCCTCATCAATGTCGAATAGAGGGGAATGATCACATCCCTCGATCTGCTGGCAATGCCCCTACTTATACAGCCCAAAATGCCATTAGCCTTCTTGGCAACAAGGGCACACTGCTGACTCATATCCAGTTTCTTGTCCACTGTAACCCCTAGGTCCTTTTCTGCAGAACTGCTGCCTAGCCATTCGGTCCCTAGTCTGTAGCAGTGCCTGGGATTCTTCCGTCCTAAGTGCAGGACTCTGAGGGAGGGAGACAAAGACCCGCCTGGCCTATGTGCTACACTGTATCCCACTTACACCAGTGGGACTGGTGGGTGCTCATTGCATCACTGAAAACCAGGCTGCAGAGACTAAAATTGCCCATCAAAGATGAAGAGAAGTCAGGACAAATGGTCCTTTAGAGTCTCTACACTCTTTAGACTCTTGATTCCTCACATTCAAAAAAATGAAACTTTATGTGAATCCATTGGTGCAACAGCGATTCTGTCTACAGCCTTTGTCCAATCAAATCGTTGTCATCCATTTCACTTTCCCATGCATACTTTAATTTCTTGGCAGGCAATTTGTCCCACAGAGAGAGTGCTACCGTCGGCAGCAGATCGCACAATAATTAGCTCATCAGATGAAAAAACCTGCAGTTCATATTATCAGAATATTAAAGGGGAAATTGTAATTTCTCAGCTGCAAGGAGCACTTAAGCAAATTACATCTATTAAGAGACTAAGGCTGAGAGCTACTTTAAGTCTGACGCATTGAGAAAACACATCTAGGCTGGGTGTGCGGTATCTGTCATTTGGGGTTTAATATTTACTTGTGTTGATAAGACTTTGTCATGCTCTATTACAATTCATAGAATTGTGTTTCCAAATTTTATGCATCAAATTGCTTTGATTTATAGAATCTGAGTCCCCCCCCTCTTTTTTATATTGTCATAAATGTGATCAGTGATGCTTATCTCATGATATTAATGTGCCTCATTTAATTATATTGTCTTGCTCGAGAAATGCATTTAGTTTGCAGGAAACTATAAATTGTCAACTTTGGGGAAATGCTGGTTTCTAGCAGGAGAAATGTGATGGCCCTTCCCTTGCAAGCAGGGCAATAGACATCTACTTAGGGGCAGGTGAATAGCGACTCATTTCCTTCCCTTCCCCTCTTAACTCTGGGTCCCAGGCCTAGTTCCTCTCCAGGAACTGGGCAGCAGTTTCTCTTGTGCACTTTCTCTCCTTGCCGTGTGGTTTTTTCCTCCCATTATATTCAGCCCTTGGAGACATATGTGTGGGGCTTGCAGCAGAGTCAAGTTCCTCTACCCGACTCCTGCTGGCTCAGCCAGAGTGGTGAGACGTCCATTTGGCTCCAGCCAGTGGGGCTGCTGCCTGCCAGCACTGGAAAGGCAGCTGGGAGAGGGAGTGCTAGCATGGCCCTCCTTCCGAGACCACCATCACCCATCAGCCCAAACATTGTCCAGTCCTTGGAAAAGTTTGGTCACAAGTTGGACTCCTTAGTTCCCAATCATTTCAGCTCCACATTTACTGCCAGGAAAATATAAATTGCACAGTACATCCAAGCCTGTGTGAGCATCCCTGCAAGCTTGCAAATACACCTGCCGGGCAAGTGTGCAAATGCATGAGCACACACATGGAAAGGTGCATGCTACTATGTGTGAGCAAGGGGTGGGTGTGCGTAATGTGTGCATTCTGGACGGTGACAAGAAGGTGTTGGCTCTGCAGGAGGGGGAATACATGGTGTTGCAGGTAGGTTAAGTCAAATGCTGTGATCTTACTTCTGTGCCATCTCTCTCCATAAGTACATCTAAGGAATCTTTTTTCCTGCTTCTCAGCTGCACCTCAGCTCCCTTGCCCTCTGTCCCACTCACTCGGCCCCAGGATGCACATTCCTCTCCCCATCCCAGCTATCATGCATCTTTGCAGAGAGAGTCGGTCCTTTCCCTGGGATGGGGTGGGGCAGCTGAACCTGTTTGTGAACAAAACTCCCTGTTGTGAACATACTCAAAAAAGCAGGATTTGTTCCTGAGACAGGTGTGGCAGGTGCTCAGGAATCCTGCATCAGTTATAAAAGTAACGAGGAGTCCGGAGTTATGTTCCTTAGTGTGGCTCTTTTATGAGGCAAACTGGGTGTAAGAAGGGTCCTTTATAAACAGCTATGAATATAAAGCACATCACAATCACTTGGAAAGAAGGGAGTGCTTGAGTGAAAACTGAAGGCACTGGCTTGTGTGTGTGTATATATATATCATCTACACACACAAATGACTGTGCCTTCAGTTTTCACTCAAGCCTAGATTTTAAACCAAAGTGTGTCCAAGTTAAAAAAAAGTAACACACATAAAAATGACTGTTTTGAAGGTAGCATTTTAGATAAGAAAAGCCCAATATTAAGCATGCAAATACTTGTAGCCAATGATAGATGTCTTGCAAAATCAAGATGTAACCCTTTCACTGCTGTAGTCTATTTCATATGATCTCCCACTCTATCTAGGTAGTTTTGCCTGAGTTAGGACAAAATGAAAACTGAGAGACGACTGAAGGATTGCATTCTGTATTTATACACAGACATTCAAGGACACTGTTCACATTTGCTGGGTGTTTTGGGAGATGGGGGGGCTAATAGTTTTATAAACTGAAATAACAACTACATTTACTTTTTTTAAACATAAGACAATATACAAAGACATTTCAATTAAACCAATAGGAAGAGCATCTGAAACCACTTCCACTTCCACTCCATGCATCTGATGAAGTGGGTTTTAGCCCACAAAAGCTTATGGCCGAATAAATTTGTTAGTCTCTAAGGTGCCGCAAGGACTCCTCATTGTTTTCACCACTTGAAGTAACTCAATAACCCTCCCCATGACTAAAGCTGGTCCAAAAGAAGCGTTGGGGGGAATGTTTCAGACTTTTTCTGTTTTTTTATTATTTTGAAATTTGAAGTTCAGCAACATTTGAAGCCTTTTGATCAGCTCTGTGCAGTACACACTGTAAACGGAGTTCCACTGAGTTCAGACTAAGCTAACATGCGATAGCCTGACCTAAAGCAGACCTTTTTCTTAGTGCAGATGCAGGGCCGGCTCTACCATTTTTGCTGCCCAAGTAAAAAAAAACAAACCAAAACCACTCGGACTGCTGCCGCCCGAACTGCCGAAGTGCAAAAACCACAAACCTCGGCCTGCCGCCACCCCAAGAATGGCCAGAATGCCACCCCTTAGCATGTGCAGCCCCAGGCACATGCTTGCTCTGCTGGTGCCTTGAGCTGGCCCTGCGCAGATGCAGGGCAGCACCTGGAATTCAGATTTATTGGTTGTGTTTAGCCTTTGAGCAGGTAAATCAAGGTTAGCTACGCCCAACCTAAATTCAACCACTCTTCTCAGCCAAGGCAAACCCAAAGAGCCCAGTGTCTGAGAACAAAGGGAGCTGTAGGGTATTGAGCATCTAGAAAAATCTGATGCACCGATACCCCAATCGAATCAGCATACATTAAATTCCCTATTGAACGTCTACCTGAAAATTCATGGCCCACTTCTCAGTAATGATCTATCCTGAACACTGCCCCACACAGAAATAATCTGGATTTCTTTCCATGAAACCAGTGTTACTGTTCTGCTTCACTGCTAACAGAAATCCAGGTGGTCATGTGAGCAGCGCAGCAAACAACACTCAGCAAGTTGTCTTTGTGTGGAGACACTGCCATGGGCTGTCTAGCTGGGATCTGAGAAAGGCTGGGGAGCCAGGGAATAACAGTGCTTGGTGGAAACAGTGCGCTAAGGAAAACCAGCACGGCTGTGGGACATCTCTGGCTGCCTGGGACGCCAAGACAGTGTGGTGTCCTCGTTCCTCTGAGCACGCTGGATGCTACACATGTGATTTTTGTGCTCCACACTGCAGAATTAAATAGGATCCCTTCATATAGTCACCGACTTTGAGCAATTCTTATAGAGTTTTAATTTTAAAAATAATATTATTTGTGAATGGAATACTGGTAACAACCACACAATCCATAGCTGTAGGCAAGGTACACATGGGAAGAAGCCGTGGCAGCTTCGCACATGCCAGCACACATGAGTGTGCTTCAGCTTCCACCTAGGAGACACACTCTCTGGGAAAGACACCAATTTTGTCTTCTTGGATCTTCCAAACTGGATTCTATTCCTGCCCTGCCGTGAGACTGTGGATAAATCACTTCCCTTCTCCGTGACTCAGTTTCCCATCCATGAAGAGGGGACAATGGCACTTACCACGTTTGAGATCTAGAGAGGGAAAGTGGTAGATAGGAGCCAAGTATTACTCTTTGAAGACAAAAGTGAAACAAGGTAAAAGTAGCATTCAGCTCCTGCAGCCAGGATCAGATGAAATGTCTTGCTAAGAAGTCCCATGCTCCTTCAGAAAATAGAAAGAAAGACAGCAGTGATGAATTCTGGAGCCTGATTGGAACTCACATCAAAGACTTTGCTGTGTAACCAGACTTTGCAATGCCCAGCTCTGCATAGAGAGCTTAGTGAGTCCCCCGGCAGCACTCCCCATGCTGGCCAGCACCCAAGCAGTGAGCTACGGCAGCAATTCCGTGTTTTCCTTACTTCACTTTTACAGGGACTGTGTGTGATATGACTCCATATTGATTACTTGATCTATGTAATTACAATCAAAACTACAGGGATGTCAAGCCTGATTGATTTCAAATTAAAAATCTATTGGCTTTGCTGGACTTTTAATCAAGGGGATTAGCAGGGAATATTGTTTTGTTTTGCTTTTTTTCCAGGACTTCTCATTTTCAGTTGTGAGGTTTGAATAGGGAAGATTTGCAAAGGGTGTTAACCTTCTCCCTTCCCATAAGGCAGGGCTGGATAGCTGAGGAGTTGCGATTCCACACGCTGCCCCACCTTAACTCCTGATCCTAATAGCATGATGAAATAATGAGGCAGAAATGTGTATGTCCTTCCTGGAGACCCCTTGATAGATGTGTGGCTTTAGGCTGCTCTGTGATTCCTTGTGTCCCAGGATCTGCAAGTGTTTTACGGACCTGCATTAATCAAGCCTCTCCAATTCCACACATCCTGGGAGGTGAGCCAGCGTTATTATCCCTATGGTGCAGTGCCAGTGCCAGGAAACACACCCAAGCAATTCTGGCTTTCAGTGCCCTGCTCCAACAACAAGACACTGCTGCATCTCAGCAGAAGGCTGGTAAGAAGGCCAACATCTAACTGCCCATGAATATCAAGCATCAGTATGGATTGCCCCGGTCTGTGAATGGAAACGGACAGGTCCAGCCATAGCAGGATGTTTTAGATAGAGGGTTGCCGGGGAGACACAGGCACCTGGACAACTTGCAGTGCAAAATGAGGGAGTCTCTTTCATTGCACTGGTCAGTGGGGATGAGAACATGGGACAAATCTACAAAAAGAGCAAAAGAAACCCAGACATTTCTGCCGTATTAAGAGTCCTGAGGCCACATTCCTCCCCAAAGTAATGTCACTTTATAAGACAAGGCTGAATTTTGGCTTATTCTTGTTTTGTCTCTTCTCCACCTGTGACTTTGGGGGTCTGGATGGATCAGAGACATCGGAGAGAGGCATGTGGAGCATTTCACCCAAGGTCACTGGTAGAGCTAGTAAAACATTTGATTTTGCGTTTCCGATGACATTTTCATTGGAAAGTCAATTTCTGGTTAAATTCCTGCCCCAACCCCCAATATCTGGGTTTTTCCTGCCAGCTCTGGCCTGGAGACATTCAGCACTGATCAACAGACTCTCCTGGCCCTCTCAGAGCACTTTGGTGGCCTCTGGTGGCTGATGGTTTCCTCAGTCCAGGTCCTACAGGACACCCAAAAGCAGAAAGGAAACTGACACTGCAACTGGCATCAGTGACATCCAGAGGGTGGTTTCAGGGTCTCAGCTGATCGCTGACTCCCTACGTTGCTGCTGTTGCATGGAGAACGACAGTTAGAGCAGGCACATTAGAGCTGGGAAGATTCTTACACTTCCTTCTGCTTCTTCTATGCAGATCTCAAGGACAGAGAACCCGATTCTCTGCTGCTGACTGTAGACCTGCATCGCTCCATTGGCTTCTGAGGCTGATAGCCACCTGCCAAGGACCTCTCCCTGTACACCTTTGACTGTTATGAAAGCCATTATTTATTTATCTAAATAAAGAATCACAGAGAATTCACCCTACTTCCACAAACAGGCTTGACACTTTCCTTGCCATCTTGCCCTTGAGCTCACGTGTACCTGCCTTTCCACAGAAGGAGCTCTGCGGGCTGGTGAAGAGAAGGATTGTCCCACTCCTTTGTAAGAGAGATCAAAACTATCAGCTAATGGATCAGGGAGGGCTAGGAGATGCCGGATTTAACCAATATTGTCTGGCCAGGCAGTTCCAAGAGCTAAACAATAACAGGTGTTAAAGTACAAAAAGACACTTTCAGGCATGGAGTTTGTATCAGTAACTGCCTCTCCTCTCACCAGAGACTGAGCAAAGGAATATCACCAGGCAGGGAAAAGCTTGTGGGTTGTTGTTGTTTTTTTTCCCTAAATAGGTTTTTCATTGAAGAGATGCCGGCGCCTGCAGATTAATGTCTCAACTATACAGGTTTCCTAAAGATAAGGCAGAGAAATTGATTTCAATTACTAACATGGATAGATGGGGCTGCTCTGCTTTTTCAAGAGGATTATTAACCCTCGAGAGCCAAGAAAGTAAAAACTGGCAGGGGAGGCGAGTTTAAACCTCAAGCTGTTTCTCTAGGAACGACTGTTCTGGCAAATGCCTCTCACAAAGGGAAGGAGGCAAAGGAGAAGGTTTGGTTAAGGGTGATCCTGGTGACCCTTCAGGATTTCAGAAAAGTACTTGGATCCTTCAGCAAGGCTCAGGCAGGGTCAAAAGGGTCACAGGAGATTTAGCGCTTTCAACCACCTAGCTCAGCCTTTTGAATAGCAGCTGGTGGTGGAAGATTTTTACCAGCCCCAGATATAGCTGCATTGAAAAGGTCTCTGGGAGCTGGTTGAGAATTCCTGGTGGGATTAACCTTTAAATCTCCTTGCAGCTGTCTCCCCACAGGGCTCAGGTTGCTTCAGGACTTCAGGGTCCCTTGTGAGTACAGAGTCCTTTGTGCAATGAGCCAGTGGCCTCAGACCAGTTCCTGGGATGCTGGAAATTTGCTGATGGAACACCTTTCCTTCAGCAAATGCCATTTTGTTGATATTGGCACATTTTGCAGAAATGTGTCTATTTCAGTGGCATTTTGTTTAGAATGAAAAAAAAATTGGACTGGAGCATTCCAATGGACCGTTTGGATTTTTCCTTTCAAAATGGCTGTCTTGTTTCAATTTTTAAAATTTTATATAATATAATGTACAATTTTGAAAAGTCAAATTTGGAATGAAAGGTTTCAATGTTACCCAAATGAAATGTTTCAATCACCCTGGAACAATATCTTCTCCTGAATTTCAGGTCACAGGACATTTTGAAACACATCTCACCCCCCCCCCCCCCCACATACCCCAATTCCTTTCCGGAATGGAAAATTTTCTGAAATTGCAGAATTTTCCATGAAACAAAAAATCGGATTCCAGCCCCGTTCTCATCCTCATCACAAAACCATCGGTGAGACTGACACCCTTGTTAGCAGCCTTCACCCAGAGCTCCCCAGGCCTCTGTTGTTACTGCGTGCATAACAGTAACAGCGTGAGGCTGGAGCTGACAGCGGGTCCCCTCATCCTGGGTTCTGTACACACACAGAGAGACACAACCCTGTCCCAACGAGCCTGCAGTCCAACTAGACAATACAGGCCCAAAATGAGAGGGGAAACAAAGACTTGAAAGGAAATGACATACCCAAGGTTGCCCAGCAGCAGAAATGGGAATAGACCCCCAAGCTCCTGGCTCCCAGTCCAGTGCTCTAACTGCTGCACCACACTGCCTTGGGGTGATGGAGACTGAATTAGCCTCCCAGCCATCCTCAGCTGGCTTTTACCCAGGCATGTGTTAGCCCAGCAGGGCTTCTTCATTTGTGCTACAGGGGGCTGGAAGTGATCCAAATCATAGTGGGAGAAATGGAGAGTCAAGTCCTTATCCTAGCTGTCCTGGGGCAGGGGGAGCTTGTGCAGAGGGAGCTAAGGGAGGTCTGATGAAGAGCAAAATTCAGCAGCTTCCCAGCTGCAGGAGCCAGCTCAGCCTGGCTTCCCTGAACACTGAGCCCTCACAGGCCGTGATTCACTAACAGCCCAAGCCTCTGTTCTACAGCTCTGCAATTTGAGGCAAGTTTTTACAGCTCTATTTTGCATTGCTAATGCCCTGGGGGTGAGATGCTCCCCCTCAGCCCTTCACATGTCCCTGAAAGACCAAGGATCTGCCCCCCAGCAAGCAACATCTACTGAGAGACCTGTGAAGGAGGCTAAATTTGTTACCTCTCTAAGTGACAACGCATGTACCGTAACTGTACCCACAAGCCACGAGTGTGAGTACAGAACGGGATCTCGGTGGTTAAATGAAGTCATCACAGCCTCTGTCAATTATCATCTGTTCCAACAAATGAACCCATTTCAAGGCTGCTCAGCTGTGTTGAGACCCAGGTTCCACAGACGGCACCGGTGTTGTCTTGCATTTGGCCTGTTGCTGGGATAGCTCCTTTGCGATCACCACTGAGGGAGTGGGACACAGGTTGGGATTTTCAACCTCCAGCCAGACTGAGAGCCTCACTGCCACAGGCTGCTGTGGAAACCCGAACCCCGGTCTTTACTGCATGTGTCTGGGAGCCAGGACACCTGGGTCCTGTTCCCACCTCTGCCACTGACACATGAAGTGACCCAGGACAAGTCACTTCCCCTTTCTGGACCTCTGTGTCACCCTGTGCAGACTGGAGAGGTGATGACACTGCAGAGAGTCAGGGGAGAAGCAGCCAGATCAGTGGGAACAGAGAGCAATCGGCCTGACATGGCCAGAGTAGCCAGAAGGGAGGGCGAGGGGTGGAAGAGACACCAGCCATCCAGCTAGGGGATATGAAAGGCAAGGACAAGGGCATGGAGAGCACGAGGGGACCAGGGGATTCCAGCACGAGGGGACCAGGTTTGCTGCTACCTGAGAGGTGGGGCCAGAGGAGCCGACTACCACACTGGGATTGTGAGTGCAGGTGATGGGGGGGTTAGTGGATTTGTCTGTGCCAATGGGGGATGCAGTGATAGGACAGCTATATAAATGCTAGATGGGAATGAGGGGTGCGTGTGCGACAGACTGAGCTCAGACAGGCAGTTCTTTGACACTCTCAGACTCGTGGGAAGACCACTCCCAGCCGTTCCTCAGCCTCTCTCTCCCACCTGCTGTGCCCTACATTTACATACCAAAATTTTCTCTAATTTCTCACCTGGGGGGAGCCCAGTTCTGACCCCTCTCCCCCAAAATGCATGCCTCTATTTTTCATAGCTTCGGGAGAGTTCTATAATTGGCACCTTGAGATATTTTTTGCTGCTATTCTCCTATCTCAGGTCTCTTTCCTCCTTGAGAATCATCACATGAGGGAAATTGCCTTTGTGGGTTTCTCAATATTCTTCTCAGCTGGATTTCACACAGGCTGTTATTGCATACCACTTCTCCTGCTGATCTCTGATATACTTCAGTCTACGTTTCTCTTTGATGGTATGACTTATAGGCTTCGCCTGCATTCTGTGCCTGTTAATAACCCTCCTCAAGTACATATTTTCCAAGAGGACTGAAGGGAAGGTTTGTAAAAGCTCCATTGTAGACAGAAAACTCATGCCATACTGGAAATTAATCTCCAAATGGTAGGAATTAAATGATGCAATATTGAGAGTGCATCAGATTGGCAAGCACGCCTGGATGATCAAATGAGAAATCAGAATCCAAAGAAAATGACTTTCTTTTGGACCACAGAAAACAAGTATTTTGTTACAGGGGCCAGCTAAGCACCCTCAGCTCCGATGTTCTTATAAATAGAATGACGCATTCTTGTACAATAAAGTCCCTATATGCTGCACCTTACAATAATGCTATTGTGGTTTGGGGCAGCTTCTCCAGCCATACAATGAGAACAAAGATACTGATTTTACAATTGATTTACAAATGAAAACCTCTAGGGAAGAGCTGCCTATTGTCACTATCCTACAGGCATATTTCACAGAATAACCCAGCACACAAACAGCCCAGAACTCCCCAGCCCAGCCAATCAATCACACAGCAAGCCTGCCCCTTTCTTCCTCTCTAGCTCTCTCCACTACCATTTCCCCCTCTAAAGCCATGAAATGACATTCCTCCTGCAGTGATAATGGCCCCCCTATGCATGAACTGCATTTGACCTCCCTTCCCTTCACACCTGTAAAATGTGTGTGTGCACAGAAGCTTGGGGTGGGACGATTAATGCCCCATGTTAGGCTTAGATGCAATGGCGAGGAATATAGATCCTGGAAACATGCTCACCGTAGGAAATCTCCATGGCTTTTCAAAGGCTGATAGAAACTCCCGCGACAGATTACACTCCTGAAATTCAAGGTGGGGCCCTTTCAAATCCACTCTGAATGGGTTATATGCCATCACTTTCAGAGCAGGCTTGTATGGAGGTTCACAGCTAGTGATCCAGGGAGCAAAGGGTAGGAATTTTCCATTGGAACATGGGATTCTGACACAATGGGAAATAGTTGTGAAAAAAAAATCATCATTTTTATCAAACATTGTTCAGGTTATGTTGAAATCCCCTAAAACAAAACCAAATTGGGTTTGGTGTCAAACATCAAAAACATTTCAACAACCAACAAGAATTTTGTTGCATCAAATTATTTTAGAGGGAAAAATATTATTTCTCAACCATTTCTTTTATTCTCCATATCACATGCTCTGTGGGACATTCTTGGCCTTTCAGGTGGAAATCTCCCTTTACAATTCAGTGTGTGGTCAAATAATTTATTAATGTCAAATGGCTTTGTATTCATGTAACTCTATCATCCTCCTCCTCATCATCTACCTGTGCTGAAACACACACTTATGCCTAGAGACCATGGTAATGGGGTCTGAAAATGCCCTGGATAATCAAGAGAGCAATGCTTTGAATGGGCTAATTGGGCAGAAGTGGCCTTAGCCCATCAAACCAGAATGTCCAAGGGATTTAACAAGCTGGACTTTTTGCTTCCCCTCAGCTGCTGCCATAGTCAAGGTCTGGAATTAAAATGAGAGCACTTTAATTGTACAGGACAGAGACTCCTGCTTCACCCATCAATTCCAGTTCATAAATTACAGCAGAAACAAAACCCTTTAGCTATGCTGACAATTAAATAACATTCTGATAAACACCCTCAGTTGTTTTATTTAAATGAAAACGCCTTTATTTCCACAGAGTCGTATCTTAGAACAATATGTTTCACTATCCCCAAAGCTCGCTTAATTAAACACAGTATTTGCAATCTACCAAAATAAGCTGTTTTATGCAAATTGATAACAGGGTTTCTATTTCATAACATTAACAACTGGGCTATGCAAATGCAAGGATTTTAAGTTGCTGTGATCTGTTTCCATTGTCTTATTATCTGTTTCTGTCCACAAACACCAAATATAGACATCCCAATTAAAGCAGCTAAATGCCATTTAAACCAAGAATGCTTTTTATCAGTTAAAAACTTCCACAATTTAATTAAAATATGGTGTGCGACTGGCCTTTCCAGGACACGCTGCACTCCCACGCTCCCATCTGTTTGAAATTCTTCTCCTACTGGCTCCTTTGTGGCTTTTGTTCCCTGACATAGCTAATAAATCCTTTGCAAGAGTCTGTAAAAAGCATGACTCTAGGGAAGGCTGTGCCTTGCTACAAGCACTTGCATTTAGATGAAGCTTCTCTTAACGGATTGATGCTATCAGGACCTTTGTGTAATTATAAGAGGACCACAAGTGGAATGTGGGTAAGTTAAAGATCCCAACCCAAGCTCTCAGAAATGACCTGTATTAAACTAGTGTCCTCACAAGTCCCTGAAAATACCCGTGTTAACTCATCCGGCCCCACTGGTCCAGAACCCAAGAGGGTGTTGAGGGGCTGTTCCGACTTATTAACCCCCTTGTTGGAGTGTCTGCACCATATTTGGCTCTGATATTTAGCAACATTCAGATTAAAAAGAAAAAAGGGAATAGAGACATCTTCAACCTGGGATAGGGCTTGTGCCTTTTCCCTCAAACGGCCGTGCTCCCCAGACACCCGGAACACAGCCACTGGCAGGTGGGTCGTAGGCTGGGCATGGCATAGCTCTCCTCATCTCAAGTCACCTGCTGGCAGCTGTGGCCATGTCTCACCTCTTCCGGGGTAACTGGAAGTCCCACAAACAATGGTCCCATGGCCTCAAACCAAGTCTTTGGCCCCTGCCCCACTCAACAGTCCTTGCCCCTGTTCTCTGAGGTTTTCACACCTCCTTTTCCAGTGGCCAGTAGGGGAACCCAGCCCCTCCCTTTTCCCTCGGTTCCAACCCTGGGACCCTGTAACAAGCAGGCCAGCTCCATCTATTCAGGCCCCCACTTCCTGTCTGGGCTTCTTCCTGGCTCCGCCTGTCTGCAGGCGTTTCCCAGCAGCCCCTTCCTGGGCTCACCATGCACCTGCACTCCTCTCCACCTCCCTGGGGTCTCTGGCCTCACCCGTCCTTCAGGGCCTGGCTGCAGGCTTCCCCCTGGAGTTCTACAAATCCCAAAACAACAGCACAAACTGAAACCACTTCTGTCCGTCCTGGCTTTGAACTCCAGCCCTTCACAAGTCTTCCCTGATTCACCAGTCCTCACTCAGCAAAATGCTGATGCCCAGGGTTGCCTTTCCAGGAGTCTGGCCTCAACACTGGAGCTAATTCCCTCCCCATGGCTTTCTCTAGTTCTCCTTCCACCTGATTCTTCCTATCTGGCCCTGCCTTAAGAGGGGTAGCTGCTAATCTCTTATGGGGCTCTCATTTTTCAACTGAGCTCTCTCTCTATGTAGACCTTCCTGACCCTGTCCCACCCACGTCCAATCATTGCAGCTAAGCCATCCGTTCAGCATCACCTGGGGAGAGCTGCTGTGTCACAGGTGACACTGAGCCCAACTTCCCTTAAAGGGCCAGCCAGCCTGTGACAGGTGTGTTCGAGAGCACTGTGAAACCCTAGCCTCCTGGTCCTGTAACCTTATGTATGTTGGTGGTGCTTGAATCCATGTTTAGTCCAACGGGACCAGGTGTAGGAAGTGCAGGACCAGGGTCGATTTAGGTTCTAGCCAGGCACTAGCTCGGTTGGGGTTTAAAGGAGACAGGGAGAAAGAGCTCGTGTACACCCACTTATCTACCGACACACATAACAACCCCTGTGTTCTAGCAGCCACTGAACTGGGGCTGTTTCTTTCACTTCCCTGACTTCATCTGTGTTACGAGCAGAACCTATCTATCCATGCCTGATGCTGCAGAGGAATAGGGCAATAACTCCCAAGCCCCGTAATGTCGTGCATTACTGTGCATTGAGGGAGGTGTGAGGGATCTCTTCCTGACCCTCACAGATGATTACATTGTGCCCTGAAGCATGAGGTTTATATGCTATTTGCATAGTCAAATGCACCTCTCTGCTAAAATTCAAGCCTTAATATCTGAGCACCTTCGTGACCTCCTCGTCCAAGCCAGACACTCCCCATGCAGGAAGGACAACCAAGTTAAACAGCCCTTGCTGGACTATCTGGAGCTAGAAAAGAGATTTCATTCTAGTCCACTTCGATCACACCATGTGAACTATCTGGTCTGAAAAGAAAGGAAAGTGAAAGCCCCTTCTTTTCCCCAGCCCAGTGGCTGAAAGTTTCTTAGCACAGAAGATGAAATAAAAAATTTCTCTCTTTTAATAGTCTCACTTGGAGATGAGGCATAACAGAGCCTCTTGGAACACTCTCAGTATGAAATGGACGGATACCTCGCAAAGCCCTCTCTGCCCCAGGGGGATGCAGCAGATCACTCCAGCTATATCCAAAGCTTTGCACAGCTTCCAAAGTGCAGTAATTTAACTTTATATCATCCATATTTGCAGCAGCCGTCAGTCACCGTGACAACAATATTAACACTCTTGATATCTTTGTTATGAGCAACAGAAAATGTAATATTCTTGGGGGGAGATGCAGCAATCAGACCAGCAGCAGCTTACAACCCATGTGACTCTCTTTATGGGACTGTGTGAGGTTCAGACTGAATTTTAAACATACGAGAAGAGACTTACTTTGAGGTATAAAATGACTTGAATTAACTTTAGGTTGACAAGAAAAAGTAAAAGAAATCACTGGAATAAATAGATGTGCAAGAGGGAAAGTAAAAGGACATATTCTGAAATTCATAAAAATGCAAACTCACTTTTTTCAGAGCACTGAAAGAGCAATGGCAGATTTACATTGCTTTAAAAATTGGGATGAGGGAGCAGGCTTGGAAGGGATGGGTCATCCCTTGGTTCTTGAGTCCTCAGCTAATGTTAAACCAAGAATATTAAAGGTAGCTGCCAGTCTTCTCTCTCTCCCTAAGAAATGAAAGGAGGAGGGAGGAGTTGGTCTGTTGACTTTCCAAACACAAGAATTTGTCTCTGTCTTTTCACCCAGTTCCTTTCTGAGGGAAAAAAAATTCTTTTCTCCCCCCACAACTCTTAGTCTCTTTAATTAAGTGTTTTCAATTTCCCTCCTTCCTCTCCACAGAGAGATCTCCCTGAATTAAGATAAGGCATTGATCACTCGTGTTGGGAGGATGGATCCTAGTTAATTAGTTCATTATTTCTTTTTGCACAACGAGATTGATGATTTATTAGGCTACGGTTAATTACAGAGTTTATTACTTTGAAAAATAAACAAAATCTAACTTCACATCTTCAGTGGGAAGGGCTTGATTCTGCTCTGAGTTGTGCCAGTGTAAATCAGGAGCATCTGCACTGAAGTCAATGGAGTTGTGCTTATGGGAAGCCAGTGTTAAGAGAGGTCAGAACTGCTAGCAAGCAGACAGATTCCTTACAGGTAGGAGAGTTTACCCTAGCAGCTGTTAACTCACCCTACGTTCACATTCAACCCAGTCTGAAGGGCTCATGCCAAGCTGTCTGCCCCACTGAAGCCCTCCTAACACACAGGGTTTGACTGATGTGCTGGGTCTTGTCAGAACTTCTGTGGTGGGTGAATTTCACTCTTAGAGTTGCATCACAAAGATTTGGTTCAGTTCCCACTGAAGTCCGTGAAAAGTCCACCCGGGTCAGTTTTCTCAAAGTGTGGAAAATCTTTCGGACATTTCTTATTTCAGGTGCATTCCTGTGATTCATCTTCTCAGACAACAGAGACAGAACAGAAAAGGAAAGTGCAGAGAAGGGCAGAGAAGCCTCAGATGATCTGTTTTCATCACAATCCTCTCATGGGCACCACGCATTTCCTCTGCTCCTTTGGAACCCTGAGCTACAAAGGAAGCGTCCACCCTAAGACACACCTACAAGGGGCTTGATTTTCCCTTTAAACCTCAGACCCTGTTAAGGTGAGTACCCCAAATTGAGCCCCCTCCTCTCAGATCATTAGTGGCTTTTGAAAACTCAGGCCTTTTCCTCCAGCAACTTCTTCTCTGACATCCCCCGTGCTCCTCCAAGCTCCCTTTGTAAAAGGGACATTTAATGTTAGGCCCCATGTGTAATAAACGTCTGTCCCAGATCTGGACTTAGAGTTCAACATCTGGGTGTTTATCTGAACCTCCCCCAAGCTCACTACCAGCTTGGGTTTTCTCTCGCTGCCACCAGACAGGAATATAGCGCCTGCCTCGCTCTGGTCCCCCCAGTACTTTGCCCTGGGAGAAACCCCCAAGACCCAGACCCCGGGTCTCCCGTTATCCATCCTGCCAGCTATCCCCCCCCTTTTCCTGCGTATAGCCGGTGCAATGCTTATATCCACTCCTTGAAATACAACCGGAGAGGCAATCTAGCTTCCCGAGGCTATGCATCACCTAGTTCAGCTCACACAGAAGATTCCCCCCACTTTGTCCTGTAGCCTTCTTCCTGCCTGGGACAACAGAAGGTGAGACACAGGTTTTGGGCTTTTCCCTTCCCCTCTAGCCTGTCACCGATATAACAGAGCTCTTGGCACAGAGATTCTTTTCCCCTTCGCCCTCCACTAGAAAAGGAAACTTCCACAGGTTTAAAAGAAAACTTTAAAAAAAAAAAGAAAGAAAATACAAAACTAATCTTGCGATTAAGAAATCAATACAGGCTCTTGCTTATCTTAAGAGAAATTGAATAGAACAGTCTGATTAAAAAAGACTAGCCACGATTAAACCAGTCCAGCAATCAACCTATCATGTAAATACAACACAAAGCACATGAAAAGCCTATGTACTTTATGTTTCTTTTGTTACGTCACAGACTTTTAGAGATACTTTGAATAAGATGGAGTTAGAGAAAGCTTGTTTACTCACAGCCGAGGAACAATAAAGAACCAGTATAGCATTCCCGCCCCTGACTTTTAAACAATCCAGTTCTCTGATTGGTCCTCTGGTCAGGTGTTTGGTTCCCTTTGTTCACCCTTTACAGGCAAAAGAAAATTAACCCTTACCTTACCTATCTACTTATGACACCATGTTTCATAGTCATAGAGCTTAAGGCCAGAAGGAACCACTAGACTACCTAGTCTGGCCTTCTGCATCTCACAGGCCGGAAAATACCAGCTCACTATCTCTGTGTTGAACCCAGTAACACATGCGCTTGAGTCTACATCATTTTGATAGTTTTAAAACTAGACTCCTCTGTTTTGACTCGTTAATTCACACCATTTATCTTAGGAGAGTGGAGAAGTTACACAAAGGACAGTTAACCACACGTTTAAGCATTTTAACAGCTCAACTCAAGAACTCAGCACTTTCACATTTTTCCATTTCTAAACTATCCCTAAGGAAAATCTTAACTGGGGTGACACTATCCTCAAGGAAGGCCAGGAGAGCCACTGTGCCATCTGGATTCATGTTCTCACCTACAGAGAACTGGGAGTTAGACTTTGGCAGAAAATACACAGTCCCTGGCACTGCCCACACAAGATCACAGCCTAATGCCTAGCAGGCTTTAGTTGCTATGTAAATGGAAAGTGATGTGTACTGCTAGTGTTGTACTTGCTGCACTGTGTTTCGCCACAGCTGCACCGAGGGTACACTTGGAGCTGGGGCGGCTTATCCTGATGAGACTGGTGCAATATATGAAAGCCCAGTTTTTTGCATGTGCCCTCAAAGTTTGGATGCTTCACTTTATGAGAGTCCAACTGTAGAAACATAGGGCCTGATTTTCAGAGGTGCTAGAGGCCTACAGCTCCCCTGGGCAGCAAAAACAGCCTCTACCAGGCTGATGCTGGGGACCCAAAAATTCCAAGCCACAATTAAAGGTCACTTCTGAAAAATGTGTTCCACTGGCAAGAGTGCCCTGCAGTCAGGGGGCCACAGTGGGATGTCATTAGGATCCTTCACCTTTGTCCGGAGATTCATAAAACACATTGTGATCAAGAAGTCCGTGACAGTGGACCATTACCTACACAGTGGTGGCACGGCACACAGATTATAGGATGATCTGATAACATACACCTTTACTACATGCACATGCACCTGGGCTAGCCAGTCCATAAAGAAAGGAGACAGAAAATACACTTTGCTTTATCTATACTGTGGACACATCCATCAACTCTCATTAGAAATGTAATGAATCCTTCTTTGGAAAGCAGAGAGTTATGATACTTAACATCTCCTTCCCCCATCCCTTGCTCTGAGCAAGTATTTTGATGCTTGTCACTGATAGAAATGAATTGCAGGTAAAATAGCAGGCTGCCAGCATATTTCTGCCTTCTAGACCATTGTCTCATTTCAGTTAAATAAACGTTAACTCTGCTCCTAATGACTTAATTCCTTCTTATATGATAATGAACTGTGGTCCCAAAGTTACAGGTTCTCGTAATACAAAATAGCATAAAGCTGCAGCTAAATGTAAACTTCATAAATAACCATGTTGTTGAACCGAGCTTCTAGGAAAACATCCTTCTGCTTCTAAACTCTTGCTGTCAAAATCAAATGAGAGATTAAAGTCAAACCATAAACCACGCTGTAAACAGGAATGGAGAAGAGTTGCAAGATCTGTAAGGCCAGGGAAAATTCTAAATTCATTTGGAGCATTAAGGAAAATGTTCTAGATGTTTTGCCAACATTTAGAACTTTTTTTTTCTTATTTTTCTTCCTACCAGAAAAGTATCACACAGGAAAACATGCTTGATTTGGCCTTATCTGTACAATCCATGACAAACATAATGATCATCCGCAAATTCACCGTTACTTTCTTCTGTGTGATCTAGCATAGGCCTGGGGTCCCGTAAAGCTGTGTTCTGTTCCTGGTTCTGTCCCTAACCTGTTGTATGATCTTCAACCAATTATTTCACCTCTCTGCCCCTGGTTTCCCTTCCAGTCTGTCTGGTTTCTCTAGGCTAGGCAGGAATCTTCCACTACTTGTCAGTACAGCATCTAGCACAATGGGGCCTCTTGGAACTACTGCAGTGATAAGACTGATAGGAAGGTTGCTTCCATCAGCAACAGGTTGGGCCAGAGGCTGTAGAGCTGATCCAGTCTTTCCAAGTGTCTGTGAGATTCTGCACCACAGACACATGGGACTTGGTCACATTTCTCTTCTGTGCAGGTCAGCGTGGCCCTGAGCTAATTAAGCAACCTATGGAGAAAGAGGGGAGAATGTTGTTTATGGATGAAACATGGGGAAAACCCCCCACAGTTTTGCAGCAGAAAGTGCATGAAGGCAGGTCACCTTAAATCTTCAGAGAAGTGCTCCCATGGGATGAAACATGGAGGTCCAGTACAAGGCAGATGGACCAGATAAGCCACCAAAGAGTGGACCATAGATCTTGTCAGCTATCTCCATAGGCGTGAATCCATGATACCATATGGGGCTAAGGAAAAGTGAATTTGCTAAAGAGAAGTGCAGGGTTCCAAGCAATAACTAATTCAGCAGAGCTATTTCTCTGCATGTCCCTTGCCCCCCAAAATGTAACCTGTCAACAAAGTAGATTGAATTCCTCTCAGTCTTTGACAGCATGTTGCATGGATGAATAATGGGAAGACTAGAACAGCTATGGGCTCATTCATCACAAGCAAGCAGATGCTATCAGTGGCAAAAATGCACCAGCCCTTGTCTAAGAAGCCAGTAGGAATTAGCTGAAGAAGGGCAGTGGCCATAGAATAGTGGCTGGCAGCACCTCAGCAAATAATGAAGGTTGCAGCAGGAAGGAAAGACTAAACTCTTGGATTCCTGGAGAATAAATCTTCTTCACATGCTCCAAGTAGCACTTGAGTGAGGAAGAAATTTTCTCCCAAGTCAGTTTGGCAGGGACCTCAGCACAGGAGAAGGGTCACCTTCCTCTACAGCATGGGGCATGGGTTGCCTGCTGGGATCATCTGAGAATATCTCATTTAATCAGTTCCCTGCCATTACTGCAGCCTCGGCCACTGGTGGCACCTCAGTCTGCCCTTGTTCTCAGCCTGTGGCCACAATAGTTTGTTCTCCCAGAGACTGAAATGCTTTAACCGAACTAAAGTCATTCGGCTCAACAGAGGTGTAGCTGGATGGGGCTGAATGGCCCGAGCTACACTGGAGGTCAGATCAGATGATCCTATGGTCTATTCTGGCCTTAAACTCTATGAAACCTGTTGGCTTTCAATTCCCACCTGGTGTTTTCTGCCCTGGGTGTGTTCCCAATACACTAAATGTATTCCCCATGTCCCGAATACATGGGTGTGTTCCCCATGTCCTGGATACCTGGAGTGGGAATCATTCTGGAAATGCATCACAAGCATTTCAAAGGAAACAAAGGGGTGTTTCCTGCATTGCTGCAGCTGCTTAACAGCCTGGGTTTCATTGCTATTTATTTCTGTTAACTCCTTGTGCTGCGACCATGTGACAGCTCAGGTGAGTAACTGGTCACCAGTGTGGGCAAAGGGGTCCTGACTTGGCTCTGGATGGCACATTTAGGACCAGCTGCTGACATGCTGACTCCCATTGGCTAGTAACTGGATCCAGAACAGTCCCATTGAAACCAATATTGCACCGATGGCGTCAGTTGCTAGCCAACATGACTAAGGCTATGAGTATTTGACCCTTAACGATTTCTTGACAGATACCATCACAGGCTTGGATGCTGTGATTAGAACTTCTGAAATTCTCATCCTATATCAGCATTCAGGAAGTGCTGAGTTTACCAAGCAAGTGCAGTCAATTCTTCCTATTTAAAGAAAATAAAATTCTTTCATTAGGGGATCTCTACTGCTCAAAGGAGATGTTCAACATCGACTCCTTTCTGCCTCCTAAGTCAGCTTTGCAGGGAGAATTGGAATAGAAAATGGGCGAGATACCAGTCTATTTACATTTAATTTAATGCTGAAGCTCCCAGCTGTAATGGGCAGAGATCTGGTCTACAGTGCAAGGGACTGAAATGCAAAATAGTCAAATGGTGGTAATTGTAAATCAAGAGATCGCGGTAATACCAGACTTTCATTCAGTTTTTCCTAAGTAATTAAAGCACAGCAAATATAAATCAGAGAGAGCCACTGATTTAAATAAACTGTCAGTAGGAAAGTGATTTACTGGTGTAGCCCTTTGCAAATCACACATCAGCTGTACCCACATATCAGGGAAATTATTTTGTTTCTTCAAAGTGAACACAATTCATACAGATGGCAGGTTTCCCTTCCTGCAAGCTCTGGGTCAACAATGGGAGTGTTTAGAATGACATGTAAGACAGAAGTTGCTCTGTGCCCTGGTGCTTAATTCAAAAGTACGCTACGGAGAACAGTAAATGAAGTGATGTGAGTGAAATGCTGATTGGAGCTGTCCGTTTGAAAACGAGAGGGTATGTTCATGTCTCTGGCCTTCGCAGCGAGAAAGGGAGCATCCCCGTGAGACACCTGTGCAGGGGTGATGGTATCTTAAAGGACTTATCAGTACTCTGGAATCCTTAGGAGGGGGCGTGGCCTCTACTGGAAGAGGTGGGGCCTTTAAACCCCAGGCGCTTTAAATCAGGATTTAAAGGGCCCGGGGCTAGGACAGTAGTAGTAGCAGCAGCTGGGAGCCCTGGGCCCTTTAAATCACCATCGGAGGGGGTCCCGGCCTCTGGCGGAGCTTTAAAGGGCCCAGGGCTCCATTGCAGAAGAGGCAGCCAGGAGCCCCTGGCCCTTTAAATCACTGTCAGAGCCCCGCTGCCGCTACCCCAAGGCTCCAGAAGCAGGGCTCGGGTGGCGATTTAAAGGGCCCCAGAGGGTAGTGGCAGTGGGAGCCCCGGGCCCTTTAAATCGCTACCTGAGCTGGGCTGCCGGAGTGCCAGGGTGGCAGTGGCAGCCAGGGGCTTGGGTGGTGATTTAAAGGGCTCAAGGGTCCCGCTGCTGCTACCACCCCAGGCCCTTTAAGTCATCCCCAGAGCCTTGCTGCCGGAGCCCTGGGGAGGCGGCAGCAGGGCTCCAGCGGCTATTTTAAGGGCCGGGACGGTAGTGGCTGCCACAGCCCTGGATCCTTTAAATAGTTGCTGGAGCCCCACTGCCACTACCTCAGGGCTCCGGGGATGATTTAAAGGGCCCGGGGTGGTAGCTGTGGCAGGCACCCCAGGCCCTTTAAATCGCCGCCCGAGCCCTGCCGCCGCTTCCCCAGGGCTCTGGCAGCGGGGCTGTGGTGGCCATTTAAAGGGCCCGCAGCTGGGAGCCCCAGGCCCTTTAAATTGCCACCAGGGGAAGTCGATCCATCTCAGTACCGCGCACCGGCTCTTCCTGGTACTCCATACCGGGGCGTACCGGCTTACTTTCACTTCTGCACCTGTGTCTTGTTTCTGGCCAGTAGGATCAGAGCCCATTTGATGGCCTGTGAAACAAATCAACAGCCCCAGGTAAGCATTATCAGAGGCCTGGTCTACACTATGCATTTAAATCGATTTAAAGAGTGTTAAATCGATTTAATGCTGTACCCGTCCACACTACAACGCCCTTTATATCGATATAAAGGACTCTTTATCGATTTCTGTACTCCTCCCCGACGAGAGGAGTAGCGCTAAATTCGATATTAACATATCGGATTACGGTTAGTGTGGACGGAAATCGACGTTATTGGCCTCCGGGCGGTATCCCACAGTGCACCACTGACGCTCTGGACAGCAATCTGAACTCGGATGCAGCGGGCAGGTAAACAGGAAAAGCCCCGCGAACTTTTGAATTACATTTCCTGTTTGCCCAGCGTGGAGCTCTGATCAGCACGGGTGGCGATGCAGTCCAAATCCAAAAAAGAGCTCCAGCATGGACCGTACGGGAGATACTGGATCTGATCGCTGTATGGGGAGACAAATCTGTTGTATCAGAGCTCCGTTACAGAACACGAAATGCCAAAGCGTTTGAAAAAAATCTCCAGGATACACAGCGCTGCATGACAAGCGTAACGGGGAAGCCAAAGAATCAAATGGACGCTCATGGAGGGAGGGAGGGGGTACTGAGGACTCCAGCTATCCCACAGTCCACAGCAGTCTCTGAAAAGTATTTGCATTCTTGGCTGAGCTCCCAATGTCTGTAGGTTCAAACACAGTGTCTGGCGTGGTTCAGGGAATAGCTCCTCAGTTTCCTCCCCCCCCCCCACCACGTGAAAGAAAAGGGAAAGAAATCATTTCTTGACTTCTTTCAATGTCACCCTATGTGTACTGAATGCTGCTGGTAGACGCGATGCTGCAGCAGTGAAGAGCAGTATCCGCTCCTCTCCCCTCCCCGGTGGTAGACGGTACAATATGACTGATATCCATTGTCGTCATCAGCCCGTGAGTGCTCCTGGCTGGCCTTAGGTGAGGCTGGCCGGGGGCCTGGGTAAAAATGGGAATGACTCCCAGTTATTCCCAGTAGATGGTACAGAACGGCTGGTAACCGTCTTCCTCATAGCAACTGGGGGCTGAGCTTCAATCAGCCCCCTCCCTTTCCTGTGTAAAGAAAAGATTCTGTACTGCCTGGACTGTCATAGCAGCAGCATGCTGGGCTCCTCTCCCCCACACGCTTAATGTCCTGCCTGGACTATCATCGCGCCGGGAGGCTGCCTCCCCCTCATTTTATGTCACTAATCAGTGTTTCTTATTCCTGCATTCTTTATTACTTCATGACACAAATGGGCAGGACACTGCCACGGTAGCCCAGGAAGGTTGGGGAGAAGGGAAGCAACGGGTGGGGTTGTTGCAGGGGCACCCCTGTGAATACTGACACGGAGCAGCTGTGCTCTCTGATACACTGGTCCTCTAATACACTTGCCCCTTATTCTAGGCAGGACTGACTCTATTTTTAGAAACCATAAGGGAGGGATTGACTCGGGGAGTCAATCCCAATTTTGCTTTTGCGTTGCGCCCCGGCCGATTTCAGCCAGGGGCACTCATGATAGCAGCGGACAGTACAGAGGGGGAGAGATAAACCGTCATTTCATTGCCAGTTTACTCCGGCAGTAGACGGTACAGAACGACTGGTAACCATCTCTGCTATCATGCAAAAGCAAGTGAATGCTGCTGTGTAGCGCTGGAGTATCGCCTCTCTCTCCGCGGCATCCAGTACACATACGGTGCCGGAAAAAAAAAAAGCTGAACGGGCTCCATGGTTGCCGTGCTATGGCGTCTGCCAGGGCAATCCAGGGAAAAAAACGCGCGAAAGGATTGTAGCTGATGTTTTCCCGGAGGAAGGAATGACTGACGACATTTACCCAGAACCACCCGCGACAATAATGATTCAACCCAGAATTCCAAGGGGCGGGGGAGACTGCGGGAACTATGGGATAGCTACGGAAGAGCTACCCACAATGCAACGCTTCAGAAATCAAAGTTAGCCTCGGACCATGGACACGCAACGCCGAATTACTGTGCCTAGTGTGGCCGCATGAAATCAAATTTATAATATCAGTTTTATAAAACCGATTTTAGCTAATTCGATATTATCCCGTAGTGTAGACGTGGCCAGAGTCCACATTGCAAAAGAAAAGCCACCATCCCATTTGACTGCACCTAGTTGGTGGTTTCAGAGGAGAGCAACACTGTGGTGCGAAAGGACATGCTTGCCAGGTCAGTGTCCCAGGGTGGCTGGCCCCTTTAAATGAAATAGGTCCTGCTATCCTGTGCCAGGAGAGATGCCCCACTTTGGCCAGTTAAGGGGGCAGGACAGTGCTATACAGGAGCAGAGCAACTGGGCCCTATATGGAAGAAAGACCTTGTGAGTCAGGGCAGCCTGGTCAATCAGGAAAGGCAGGTGGGAGCTTCTGGAGAGCAGGGACTGGAGAGGGACCAGAAGGACTTTCCTGGGTGCAGGATGAAGGCAAGGAGAGCAGCAGCATGGTTTGCCTGCTGCCCTTCCCAAGCCAGAGAACCAAAGCCGGGGCACCGAAGGCAGGAGGAGCACCCCAGGGAGATGCATGCCAGATTTAAGGCGGAGAACAGAAGGTGATGGCTGGAGCAGCAGAAAAACTTACCTGCTGACACTGGACTGACATTGGCAGTGGGACTCACCCACTGACATCTCCACCCTGGAGCTGGACCCTGGGCCATGACCCTGGGCCAGGGTGGGTGCAGGCTGTGAGGGTCCCATTGAGAGGCGCAGGGTTGCACTCCAGCTGAAAGGGCCGGAGTTCCTACCCTGGCAGAGGGATAGAGGAGGACTGAGAAGGAGCCTTGGTGTGGTGGAAGACACTGGAGTACGGGGCGAGGATGCACTCCTAGCAGAAGAGCAGGGGGCTGAGGGGAAAGGGGGAGGTCTCATGGGAAGAGCGGGGGTTTAAGCACTACATGCCCTGGGGGTGACATGGACTACGTTGGGGACTTTGGGTTATGGACTGATTTACTGCATGTTTGATAATAAACCAGCCTCAAGAAGGGATATTATTGAGGCAAGAAAGTTACTGGAACTCTGGAGGGAGGAAACGGAGGCAGGTGGGGTTGCGCTGTGACAGATTCAGCGATGTGATGAAGTGAACGTTTGCACTGCAGTCGGAGGTTTGATTGCAACTCAGGTAGGCAAACCCACACTAGCTTTAGTCTAGCTAACGCAGCTAAAATATCAGTGAAGACATGGTGGTGTGGACCCCGGTACGGGCTAGGAATACAAGTGTCCAGGGCTCGGGGCAGGCTTGTCCAGCCCACGCTGCAAAGCTAGAATGGGAGTGTCTGCCTACACTGCAATCAGACCTCCCACTGCAGTGTAGATGACCCTGAGACTCTACTTACACGCAGTTAGAGCCTCCCCTACACAGACTGTCACTCACCTGGACACCTGTTTATACCCAGTCACATCATGCCTAAGAGAACCTGAAATGCCTAAGAGATTGGGGCCAGGGCTACACATTCTGGCTGCACAGAGTGTGAATTGCAAGATTCCATTGCACCTCGGTAGCCCCAGGCTGCCTTCCATCTCACCTGTGGCTGTGACCCATCTCCTGAACTGGTCAAACAGATCCCTTCAGCGGGAGGCGGCATTGCATTGACCTTAAGCCGGAGAGGGCGTGGGAAGCTTTTCCTGCGGTCAGCCATGCTTTACCTGTTTGTGACAAACCCGAGGGCTCTGTTTTAGAAGGGCTGGCCATGTTCTGGCCCCAGCACAGTGCTTACGTGAGGCAGCAGAAGAGCAAACAAGGTTTATCAAAAGCAGGATCTTTGTTTACCAGATGTCAGCTAATAATAAGAGGTGTTATACCAGCACTGAGACCCATTGTGAACGGCGTGTACAAGCTTATGAACTCAGCTAGCTGATTTATTGACTGTTCTGTGCCCTCATTGCATAGGCTGGTTTGAATGTAATCTGCTAAAAACACCCCAACGGGACCCATAAACTTTATATAAAGAGCCTTAACTCAAACAGAAAGAGACTCCCAGGACCTGAGGAGAACAGCACAAACGCTGCAGAGGATGGATTTCTTTATGTTTTTGTTTTTTTATTTTATAATCACAGAAGCTGTTTTCTGTTTATTTTGCAAAACAAAAGTAACCCCCCAAAAGCCACCCCCTGGAATCTTGTTCCACAAACAAAAACCCTAGGAAGGAACCTGGTTACACTGTTTGTATTCCAGTCTGACTCTGACTTGACCTACGTGTTGTGGTTTTTAATAGAGCTGGTGGAAAATTTTGCAGTAGAATATTTTCCCCTGGAAAATATCATTTTGTCGAAATCGAAATGTTTCGCAAAACTTTGTTGTGAAAAAAAATCAGGATTTTCAAGGATGTTAAAATGTTCAGTTTCAACAGTATCAGAAAGAAACTTTTCAATTTTTTGGTTCTAATTTTTTTTTATTTATTGCATTTTTTCAATTTTAAAGCTAACATTGAAGCAAAACATGTCAAATTTATCTAAACAAAACTTTTTGATTGACTCAAAATGAAATTTTTCCAAAAATTTCATTTTTCTGGAAGTTTTGCATTGTTTCATTTAGTTTTCGCTCCAATTGGAAATGAAAACAATTTTCAAAATGTCAGCTTTTCCCCTGGAACAGAAACTTCAGTTTCAATCAGCGTTGGGTTTTAAGTAATCCCAGGAGGATCATTACCCAAAGCCCAGCTGAGGAGGAGGCAAGAAGGTCTCTTCAAGCCAGTAGTTTCCAACCTTTTTTCATTTGTGGACACCTCAAAAATTTTGAATAGAGGTGGCAGACCCCTCTGGAAATCTTAGACCTAGTCTGTGAGTGCCCAGATCCATGGAGCACCGGCTGAAAACCACTGTTCTATGGGAATGACAACCTTTCACCGACCCTTTAGACCTAGTCTGCAGACCCCCAGGTTACAAGCTGCTGTTTTAAGCCACCCTTCTCCTCTCCTGACCCTGATCTGACTGTTTGATGCTTCAGCTCTGGATGCACTTTAAAATCACCTGAGAGCTCCTGTGTGTTACACTCCCATTGGAATGGTCCTCTCCTAGGCGAGACTCTCCAGCCAGGCCCTCCCAGCTTTGTCCGGTTGAAGAGCAGGCCTTGCCGGCTTTATGCCTGCTGGGCAGGACCGGCACCAGTGTTTTTGGCGCCTTAGGCGCACGGCCATTTCGCCACCCCATGCGCTGCTCCTGCGGCTCCGGTGGACCTGCCGCAGGCGTGCCTGCAGGAGGTCCACCGGAGCCGCAAGACCAGCGGACCGTCCACAGGAACGCCTGGGGTAAGTCAGCCGGAGCCGCCTGCTGCCCCATCGGCAAAATGCCGCCCCTCAATAATCCTGGCGGCCTAGGCGATTGCCTAGGCTGCCTAAATGGAAGCACCGGCCCTGCTGCTGGGAGCTCCCCTTTCAGACAGTTTAACAGCTGTTTTGCATTGAGCTGAGCGGCACAAAGCAGGCAGCTGGGGGTGAGGGGCACAAGGGTCTGGACCCACGTTGTCACTTCATCCCTCGTTTCAGAGAATTCAGCTGGTGTCCATCTGCCCACCCCCAGCGCTGGGTCGCTCAGCAGACTGAGCTGCTAGTGTTAGTCCGAGTGGCTGTACCACCTGCGGGGATGGGGGACTGAGGAGAAAGAGCCATGGGGGAGGGGCAGACAAGGCTTTGTACGTTGTCCCATAATACAGGAACCAGGGCCCCACTGCAAACCCAAAGGATGGAAGGTTTAGAACGTGTCTGCCATAACCCACCATGTTGTCAGACTGTGACATTCCCAGTCTTAACATAAGAACATAAGAACGGCTGCACTGGGTCAGGCCAAAGGTCCGTCTAGCCCACTATCCTGTCTTCCAACAGTGGCCAGTGCCAGCTGCCCCAGAGGGAATGAACCGAACAGGCGATCATCAAGTCATCCATCCCCTGTCGCCCATTCCCAGCTTCTGGCAAACAGAGGCTAGGGACACCATCCCTGTCCTTCTTGACCTTTGCCCGGGGCTGGTGTTTTAATAGGGCAGGGTGATGACTGGCAGTTCCTAGCTGGTGGGCAGATGGTAACAATCACATTGCAGGTTTCTAAGCTAAGCTATGGGGGTTCAGGAAGGAATTTCTCCCTTATTCCTCACGCCCACTGAGAACTTCATTGCACACTTGTCCAGACACATGATGGGTTTGTTTTTTGCTTTCCTTTGAGCTGGTCACTGTTGGGAGCAAGAAAACAGATGACATGGGCCAGTGAACTCAGCTGTTCTGGCAAAACCTTTGTTCCCCTGACATTCTGGGAGAAAAAAAATCACACACTTATCTCTGTTTGTAGTGGAGTCATGACAACAACTGCAACACTATCATCCTCATCACCTTCAAAGTCCCACAGCCCTGCTCTGCTAGCTCCCTGAGAACTAAGAGTAGCGTTTGTGCGGTGTATTTGTTATCCATTACTTCTTGTGGCATTTGGTTTTGCACAGCACTTCAGGACTGGCTCCTCGTAGGTTTCCAAGCAAAGTTGTTCTAAAGAAAATCAGAAGTTTCTGGCTTTATTCTGTCCCTTTGCTTCTTTTCTCTTGAAAACAACGATAAGGTATTGATCTGACCTGTTGAGAAAATGAAGTCCCTTTAATTAGTCCATTAGTCCTGGGTTAATGCTCAGTCAAATTCCAGTTAATCACAAGAGTTGATTATTTTTTAAAAGTTTATAAGACCTGTGTTGAATTGAGGGCTGGAGACACTTACAATCTTGGGCCCAGGATGAGTGAAGACTTTTATGCATCAAACTGTCCTCAGTATTCCACGTGCGAGGAAGGATGATATAAGCATTATGGATACCTATCTTGGAGAGCAGAGTTCTGGTGTGACACAAGACAGTCTCACTATGGTAGCCTGTGTCATGTGGGTGGCACTCTTTCCCTACAGTAGTTTGCAAATTTGATCCATGCTAAAATTTCATGTTGTTTCAGTGAAAATTGTGGAAACATCTGGGTTTTGAATTTCATTGAGAAGTTTTTGCATATAAAAGAGGCACCAAGTACTAAAACTGAGACATCTGTTCACCCTACAGTCAATGAAATATTTTCACTGTAACACACGTACATTTATTCAGTGGAACACCAACAGCACTTGAAGGCAATCAACAGGTTGCAGCTCAAATTGGAAACCATTTGTTGTCCAATACTTTACTCAAAAATATAACTGTAATGCCACATTGTCACCTCCTCATTTCTGCACAGAGATTGCAAATGCCCTTTTGTACCCACTACCTCTTGTCCAGCAAGGCCCACACGCTTTCTGCCATCAGTAGCTCTTTTCCTGCCTTGAATCATGACCTAGCTGCTTGAACTCCATTATTTTTCAGCTTGATAGCATGTAGCTGCAAGCCTTATCCTCCCCCTGCTGTAATGCATTCTAAAAATTAATTTCACATCCTGTGATGTATTTTCTATTCACAGACCAAGGTAATCCACATGGGAGCGGAATCAGTAAATGCAGGTGGCATTGTGTTGGTAAAAGTTCAATGATGACTGTTAGCACTTTCCTGGCTTGACCCAAGGTGTAAATTATGGAGTTACAAAGCAGCAGGTATACACTAATCAAACGGCTGATGGAGGGAATTTTTATCAAAGCTGATCATCTGAATGAGAATCTGGTTCTTTATTTTCACACTTTATAAAGTTTCTGGGGGCTGCTAACAAGCTTGTCTTTTTTTAAAGCTGGCAAAGATTCTGTTAATATAGAGCCGAGACTGTAACAATTATTGAGACCTCCATTATTATTAATAAACAGCATTATTACAGCAAAGCCCATAGTCCTTGCCTCCAGCAACCTGCAGGCTGATCCATACATTATAGGAACATAAGATTGCCAGACTGGATCAGATATGAAGTCCATCTAGTCTAGTAGCCTATCTCCAGCAAGGCCAGTACAAGCTGCTTTGAAGGAAGGTATAAGAAACCCTGCAGCTGTGGGATAACCTGCCCCCAGGGAAGGTTTCCTCCTGAAACCCAATAGTTAGAGGGATGGTTATGCCCTGAAGAGGAGGAGATCCTGTCCAAAGCTCTTGGTTATTTTTTTAATCTTTGCTATAATAACTCTGCATATCCTCATTACCCATAGAAATGTCTAGGCCTTTTAAAAATCATGTTAATCTCTTGGCCTCCGTGATAATTTATGGCAGTTACCTCTGCTGGTGTAAGTATATTGCACTTTATAATTCCTTTCTGAATACTCTAGGGTATCACTTATTGGTAGTAACCAATGGGACAACTTGTGTAGCAGGGGCTCACCACTGTGACTAAGGGTAAGTCTATACCGCAAAACAGAGAACAAAAAAATCCACAATAGCAAGTCTCAGAGCTCAGGTCAGCTGACTTAGGCTCCCGGGGCTCATGCTATGGTGGGTCTAAAAGCAGCAGTGTAGATATTCCTGCTTGGGCTAGAACCCAGGTCTGAAACCCAGGGAGGGGGAGGGTCTCCGATCCTGGGCTCCAGCCTGAGCAGAAATGTCTACACTGCTATGTTTAGTTCCACAGCTCAAGCCCTGTAAGCCTGAGTCTGCTGCCCCTGGCTCTGAGACTCGCTACCATGGAGGGTTTTTTGCAGCGTAGATGTAACCTAAGGGGTCCACGATCCGGCTCACAGTAACTGGATCCTTTAAATATGACCATGATGTAAGTCACCAGATGGCGCTATCACACATAGTCTTACAAGCTCATGTAGTTAGTTCGAAAGTACCGTTCAGACTGAAGTAATTCTGCATTGCTGTTAGCCGCAGGCTGCACATTCTTTTAGGGGGAACTGGTGCAAACAGTAAGGGTGTTTTTGCTCTGCTTTAATCTCGCTAACGACTTCTTCTGCTAAACACTCTTCCTCCTCGTATTTAGCTGTGACATTCTTAGTATCTTTCCCAGACATGAAGACGAGCTCTGTGTAGTCAAAAGCTTGTCTCTTTTACCAACAGAAGTTGGCCCAATAAAAGACATTAGCTCACCCAGCTTGCCTCTCTCTAACTGCAGACAGTCCTCGGAGCAGAGGGGCTTCCTGGGAACTGGGTATTTGTGTCTGGGCTGAGATTTCTGAAAGAGGGATTTGTTTGCCTGTGTGCCATTTGTGACCACCTCTGTTCCAGGACTGATGTACACCATACAAATAAAACAAGTTGCACTAAATACCCAGACTCTGCATCACTGATTTCTCCCTAATGGGAAGTTGGCCTGCAGGACTCTGACACCAGCTACCACTTGACATTGGGGACACAATGTGTGTGCATGTTTTGTTGTAACATTGTGATTGCTATAGATGCTTCAGCTGACAAACATGGCAACACATACCTACTACCAGTGGGACTACAGTGTCACACCTTTATTCCTGCCTTCTTTGAAGCAGAACAAGTATCTATTAGAAGTGTATAATCTGAAGTATCCACAAGCCACTGAGATGAAGTGAAAACACATTATCTTCCTGGGCCCAGTTAAAATCAGGATTCGGCTCTTTAGTGACAGTTCTAGATAATTGTTTCAAAGGATCCAGAGGTAGAAAATACTTTAAAACAACTTTAAAATCAATAGCCATTTTAATCTGCAACTCACAGCCCCCGTATTGACAAACAACCCAGGAAGCTGGGTGAATAATACAGTTTCAATTATATTTCTGTACAATATTTATCTTATTTTGTGTTGTGTGCTGCTGAGCTAATCCAATTTTCCACCACCAGCCTATGCTCGTTCCCCTTTCCCTCACAATATATAACTTTGTGAAGAGACACTAAATCTTCCTGTGTGAGTGGCACTTTATCCCTGCATGTTATTGAAAAAATAAATAAATAACAGTAACGCTCTCTGGAAAACTAAAAAACCCCTAACCAGGTTATTTTTCACTAGCGACGAATGACGAACGAACCAGGCCAGAGGGCAGCGGCTGGAATACTCTCCAAAACACAGCGTGCTTTGGGCTTACCTGCTCAGGTTTTCAATGGAGCCTAGAGGCGCGAAGTGCCCAGCTTCCATTGATGTTGCACGGGATTTGGACATCAAACTCTCTTAGGAATTCCTGGCCAAAATGAGCTGGGGACAGATTTTCAACTTTGTCTCTGTGTATCAGGGCCCTGCCTCCCACTGGCTTTAATGGGACTTGCGCAGCAGGAGAGTCTAGGAGTCCTGGAACAGGATCCCCTGGCACTAGGTGCTGTATGTAATTTATTAGGTGTATCATGACAGTACCTGGGAACCCCAGTGTGCTAGGCGCTGTACAGATAAAATGATGGTCCCTTCCATAAAGAACTGCCCATGGGGGGCAGATTTCCAAGGGTATTTAGGCACATAAAGATGCAGATAGGCAGCCAGTGGGATTTTCAGAAGCCCCTGCAGGGCAGGTGCCTAATCTGGCCATGGGGGCCTAGCTCATGTAGGCACTTTTGAAAATTCCACCCTTAGAATGGTACGTTTCCCTTCATGCCTTTTTCTGGGTTTGGGGCTGGGAAGGGGGGAAATTTCTGGCCAAAAACAAGACAAGTTGTTTTAAAAGGAGGCAAAATTTTCTTTAGGTGGCAAAGGACTAGTTGTCGAGAACACTTCTGGCCTTATTTCTGTTCCTGACCGATTTACGTGTATTACTTGACCTCGGGTTTCAGGTGCAGATCCTTGCCTACGCAGGTTCAAAATTATTATTCATTATTATTAAATTTGTATGACAGTAGCACTTAGAGGCTCTATTGTTTCGAGATGCTGTTCAAGCACATAGTAAGTGACAACTCTTCTCCCAGAGAGCTCGCTGTCTGAATAGACACAAAGGTGGAAGGGGAAACATGCACAGTGAGGTGAAGAGACATGTCCAAGTCTCATAGCAGCTCAGTGGCAGAGCTAGGAATAGAACTCAGGCACCTCCTGTGGTCATTTGTCAAGCTCTGGATGGATGGATGGATGGATAGAGGAAGCCAGGCCTGGGGTCCACCTCAAGGATCTTGTTGGGAACAGCCAGAGCCAGCCCTTCTCAGCCCCTGGCTAAGCTATTTCCTACCTCTCCTCTTCTCTGGCCCCTTGTCCTGCTCCTCCGTCTTTGGAGCATTGGTTTGTCCAGCAGTTTCTCCCCAGTCGGCCTCTCTGGCAGCACCTGGCTCTCTTGCCTTGCAGACCTTTGCCCTCACTGCTGCTGGGGGGCTGCATAGGCAGGCCAGAAGTTGCTTCATTAACCCTTTGGTTGCCAAACCAGCATGGGGTATATAGACCCCACGACATGATGATTATTATTACACATTCCCATTGCTGTACACCTTGAGGCTTCTGCCAGGTTGGGGGCCCCACTGTGCTAAACTCATCTTACCTAAAGATTCACGCCCAGCTTAAAATAACCATAGTACAACATGACGTCTTACACCGAAATGCCAGAGACTCATTCAGGACGAGCAGCAGGCTCTGAGATGCCACAGGCACATACAGGGGGAGGACAGAGAAGCACAGAACCATGTCGTTTAGACTGGAAGATTTTGGGGGCAGAGACCACTTGTTTATTCCATGTGTGTATGGCACCAAGCACAGTGGGGTCCTAGTCTCTGACTGGAGTTTACTGTACAAATCAATAACAATCACTGTGAATGGGGATAGATGGATTCATTCGATTACAGTATTTTTTTCTCTGTCACTCTCAGAGAGACATTTCTTTCACTTTATGGTCTTTAATTCAACCTCATGAGTTGCTGGCCTGCCTGTTTTGAGCTGTTCTGTCTGCACCTCTTTCATTTCCCTTTGTCCTGTGCTGTGGCCTCCAGAGATGGCAGACAAGTACATGAGTCCCTGATTCGTGCATCCAGACAAAATGACAGTCACTGCAGCCTGGAGTGCCTGGCAACAAAGGCAACAATGTTACATGAGAGCCGTGGCAGGCAGAGAGGCAGTTGAGGAAAGATGGAAATAGGAGACTATTTCAGCTAAACAAAATTGGGAATTATTTGCAGCAAACTGACAGATGTTTAAGGTTCACGTGTGAATTCCCAAATGGCGAACGCTAACAGCCTGAAAAAAGAAGGAAGGAAGGAAGGAAAGCAAGCAGGAAGAAACTGATTTAAAGAGCATGCTTCCTTGGAAACCTCTCCCTCAAGGACTGTAGAGCAAGCTGACATTTCTACAAGCCCGGACAAGAAATGTGACTCTTGGCTAATTACGGTCCTGACTGTTCTCTCAGTGCGCTGTAAAGCAATTGACCCCGGGGTCGGAAATCCTGCTTAGAGACTATTACTGCAAAAATAACAGGACATATTCACGTGTCCTGTCCAAAGCCCCAATAAATGGCCTTTCCACGTGGGCACTGGGATGGGTGTAGCCACCTTGTAGAACAACTGTTTGGCAGCTTCAGTGCCAGGGCTGTGAGCTGTTGTACATGCCCTGTTAAGGGGCTATGGCCAGTGAATCACTGTAGTTTGTAGATCTATGAGTCACACATCAAACACCAGCCAGCCCATCTCCAAACCCTCCTCCCATGCTACAGAGAGCATTGCCATGGAGTGATGCTCTGCAACACGCAAGGGGCACAAAGTTGCCTTGGCACAGGCTTTCCACCACCTGGTGCACCAATGGGGGACGCTTTAAATCCTACCTCTTCCACTCCATCGAGGGTGCAACTCGTCCCTATGTACAGAGCTGCATAGTTTTTTTCAATATCTCAAAAACTCTGGTGGAACAGGCAAACCATTTCCCACCCAGCTCTAGGAATGACCTCCCGCCTGATTGCCTCTGCTGGCACTGTCTCCAAGTGGCAGACTGGATGATCAAACATCCTCTGGAGCAGTGTTTCTCACCAGCCGGTCCCTGAGATCTCCCTGGCCCAGTCTAGGAAGGCAACAAACTGATCCCTGCTGTCAAAAAGATCGAGAACCACTGCTCTAGATTTCCATCTCTATGACTCCATGAAGTTGGAGAAATTTAATTCAGAGAGGTAAATTGTGCCCTCATTTCTTTTGAAGTCAATCCAGACTAGCCTCCTTTGAGCAGACTGAAGTTATTCTTGGCAGCAGAATTTGATTCCAAATGTTTAGACTTCTCCCACGAGCACTAAACTTGAATTAACGAGGAGTTAAATGAAACAGTATCTGTAATAAAGTTACAGCTCACTCTTTGAATAAAAAACTCTGCAAAAGGTGTTTCCCCAACAACTGTATTTCCTCACTCATTAGGTTCTGCTCTGATCATCAGAACATCACATTTTGTCATAATTTAGCCACTGTTGTTGACAATGTTATATATGGTGCGGTAGCAAAATGAAAGCTTCGCTTTGATTTTTATTATGCGTTACCTTCCCTGACTCCCTTCTAGGGAACTGTGGAGTAAATGACCTCCCAGATAGTCAGGTTCAGGTGTAGATGTGCTGGTAAATTCAAGTCCTGAAATTTCTATCCAGTGGTAAAATGGAATAAAAAAACACTTTCTTCTGCTAATATCTGAGATCCTTTTAGCTGTCACAGGAGCATTACAGCTGGATTGTATTTTGTAAGATATAAGCAAGGCAGCAAGGCTCTCTTGTTGTAAAATAATAAAGCACAGACCAAACAAACAATAATCAGATGCTGCGTTCTGCTTTTGTTACTATGAATTTTACATGAACTTGACAGGTGATAGCTGGTATCAAATTTGTAGAATAGAGAATTAATTAAATATCCATCCTCTTTCCAACATCTAACATCACCTTGAATAAAAGTATTTGCCTCAGACTCCAGCTCGGAAAGGCATCCTTATCAGAGAAGAATTGCTTCCTAATTGCAGTCTCGCTGGTGAGAAGCCTGTTCCTGATCTCTTATCGGAAGATTATTGATCTGCATTCAGAAATGGCTGCAGTGAGACTGTGATTAGTATTATCACTATCTGATCAAGGGCATTAACAAACGTACATTATCATGTGAGGAAACAGAGAATTCATCTGTCCGATTATGGGCACCGTACTTGAGGAAAGATGTGACAAACTGGAGAGTCCCAACAAAAGCAACTAAAATGCTCAGAGGGTTAGAAAACCTGACGTGGGAAGAAAGGTTCCAAAAACAAGGCACGTTTAGTCTTGAGAAAAGGAGACTGAGAGGCCATGAGATAACAGTCTTCAGGTATGTGAGGGGCTGTTATAAACAGGACAGTGATCAGTTGTTCACGTCCACTGAAGGCAGGACAAGAAGTAATGGGTTTAATCTGCAGCAAGGGAGATTCAGGTTAGATATTAGGAAAAGCTTGCTAACTCTCAGGCTAGTTAAGCTCTGGAACAGGCTTCCAATGAGGATTGTGGAATCCCCCCCACTGGAGGTTTTTAAGAACAGGTTGGACAAACACCTGTCAGGGATGGGCTGGGTTTACTTAGGCCTGCCACAGTGCAGAGGACTGGTCTTGATGACTTCTTGAGCTCCTTTCCAGCTCTGCTTTTCTATGATTCCTGGGGTTAATACTAAGAGCTACAAGAAAAAATCAACTCCGAGTGACTGTTGCAATGATCTGTACCGTCATGGCATTGCCAATGGCACACTCACTGCTACGTGAATCATTCTGAATACCCATGGTCAGACAAAGCAGGAACTTGGACCTGGCTTTCCCATTGGCCCTACCACTGGGCTGTAACGTGGGCCTCTCTCTTGTCTTTGGTCCAATGAATATTTAATTATTTATCTAAAGTGGACCAGCTCCAACAGAAGAGCTTGAGGGAGACCCACCCCACAACAGCCTGGTGATGAAGGCTCACTCCTGGGACGTGGGAGATGCAGGCTCACATGTTCCTGCTCTGAATTAGGTAGACTGAGGACTGGAACCTGCCTCTCCCACATCCCAGATACATACTCCAAGTGCCAGGCTCTGGGCTATTCTGCAGGGTCTTATCTGTCACTGTGTTTTTTTGATGAAAAGTTTCCAAAGGTCTCGGTTTCATCCTGACATGGGATGAGAAAATCGTTGAAATCGTTGAAAGTTTCACTGGCCAGGAAATGGACTTCTGGGTTCTTCTTCCTGGCTTTCCAACTGACTCGTTGTGTGAACCCATTTCTGTGCCTCCGTGTCATGCTTAACTTGTAATGAAAGAGGTGCTGGGACTGAAGCAATGTTTTTACTTTCATAACTGATGTGGCAAGTCCAGAGGTGCTGGGACTATGAACTGCCAAGCCTAGAGGTGCCAGGGCTTAGCCCTGGCAAGCCCTGGCACAAATTAAGCATAATATGATTTACCTACCTTGGATGCTATTAGGAGGTTTCACTCATTAGTGGGCCGGATTCCATTGTTTCCTACCAGGGTAACTTTATATGGCACAATGTTTGTAAATTGCTCTAGCTTCCTGGATAAAAATCATAGAATCATAGAATATCAGGGTTGGAACAGACCTCAGGAGGTCATCTAGTCCAACCCCCTGCTCAAAGCAGGACCAATACCCAACTAAATCATCCCAGCCAGGGCTTTGTCAAGCTGGACCTTAAAAACCTTCAAGGAAGGAGATTCCACTGCCTCCCTAGGGTAACCCATTCCAGTGCTTCAACCACCCTCCTCACTGAAAACGTTTTTTTCTAATATCCATCTAAACCTTCCCCAACACTGCAACTTGAGACCATTATTTTCATTGTTCTGTCATCTGATACGCACTGAAAACAGTTCTATTCATCCTCTTTGGAACCCCCTTTCAGGTACTTGAAAGCAGCTATCAAATCCCCCTGATTCTTCTCTTCTGCAGACTAACACAATCCCAGTTCCCTCAGCCTCTCTCAAAGTCAGCGTGGCTCCATGCCCCCTAATCATTTTTGTTGCCTTCCGCTGGACTCTTTCCAATTTTTCAAATCCTTCTTGTAGTGTGGGACCCCAAAACTGGACACACGTAATCCAGATGAGTCTCACACAATGCCAAATAGAAGGGAATGAATCATGTTCCCGCATCTAATCTGCTGACAAATGCTTCTACTTATACACCCAAATGCTGTTAGCCTTCTTGGCAACAGGGCAAGCACTGTTGACTCGTATCCAGATTCTCGTCCACCTGTAACCCTCTAGGTCCCTTGTTCTGCAGAAACTGCCTGCTAGCCATTCGGTCCCCAGTCCGTAGCAGTGCATGGGATTGTTCCGTCCTAAATGCAGGATGCTGTACTCATCTTTGTTGAACCTCATCAGGTTTCTTTCGGCCCAATCCTCTAATTTGTCGAAGTCCCTCTATATCCTATCCCTACCCTCCAGCATATCTACTATTCCTCCCAGTTTAGTGTCATCTGCAAACTTCCTGAGGGTGCAGTCCACGTCATCCTCAAGATCATTAATGAAGATATTGAACAAAACCCACCCCAGGACTGACCCTTGGGGCAATCTGCTTGATACCCGCTGCCAACTAGCCATGGGGCTGTTGATCGCTACCCACTGAGCCCGACAATCTAGCCAGCTTTCTATCCACCGTATAGTCCGTTCATCCAGCCCATACTTCTTTAACTTGTGGCAAGAATTCTGTGGGAGACCATATTAAAAGTTTTGCTAAAGTCAAGGAATAACATGTCCACTGCTTTCCCCTCATCCAGAATCATTACAGAAGAGCAAGGTTTTATTCTTACACAGGATCACATTTTATCCTGTTCATCTACTGTAGAAACTCATCCCGTCCACATTGAAACAGAGACATTTTACTTAATTAAACTCAAGCAATCTTTCTTTACAAAACAACCACTCAATTACTAACATTACATATTGAATACGTTGACTTCTCTGTGGACATAGTACCAACCAAATCGTATAACTCAGCCACAAAATCAATGGCACCACATTTACTCAGTCAAATACATTGCTTAGTAAATTATGTCCATGTGAAATTAAATAGATGAATGTACTAGTTGCACACTGGCATTGGGCTTCAGAACTTTGGCACATGCAAGTTAAAAATAAGGAAATCGATAGGTGAGAGAGAATGTATTTGACATCAGTCACTGCTTTTAATACATTAATTTCTTCACCAGATAAATCAACTATTGATCATGCTTCAACTTTCTGAGAGCTGGAACAAGAGAACACAGTGCGCTTTCCCTGTCAGAAATCTACAAGGGCCTACAGAGTTGGCATTCTGCCTTGGTCTGTGACAACAGGACACCCTGACCTGGAGCTGGATGGACTGGAAGGCTTCAGTCACAGTTGGAAGGAAGACTTCATCCCCAGACTTGTTCCTGAAGTTACCGTGGGTTGGATGAAGAATGATTGTTAGACAGGATTGCTATGTGCAGCTTACTTTGAAAAGCTGCTGTCATTCATGCTGCTGAGGATGATTGTAAAGGAGACCAAAGTATTATTGTATGATTGTAAAGGAGACCAAAGTATTATCTAAAACAGGTGCATTTTTACCACGGGATAACTAATGTGTGTTGACTATCCTGCTGTGAAATCCTAGTGCAGACAAGACAGGGCCAGGCAGCTCACTTATTTTCATTTCTTTCTCTGTAGTTCTTTCAAAAGTCATCTTCCTAAACACATTCACTGATTGAATGCAGTTCTATTTTACAGTGGGGGCCACATTTTCAAATGCAAGAGCATTGACTGCTCCAAGACTGAAATTTGCACACATGCTGTTGGGTACAGATGCACCCAAGTACCTGGTTTTCACACAAATATCTATGTAGTTTTTTTCTGTGTCATTGTGTGAACTATGACTCCTAGAATTCCCAGGCAGAAGAATTTGGTGGTGTACAATACCATCTCTCTCCAGCTGTCCGGAAAGACAACAATGCAATTTATTATTGTAACATGCATGGAAAGTTGATGACTGACTGAAGGAAAGCAGATGTTTTACTAATGCAAAAATAAATAAATAAAGCACAAATGAAGGGTGGAGGGGGGACAGAGAGACCACTGTCAATATTTTGCAGACATTTTGTTTGAGAAAACTAAAAAAAAAACCAGAAAGTTGGTAACTGCTGAGCAAACATTCTGCTTGTGCAGCAGCCTGGAAACAGACAATGAAGCTAGAATTCAGTCTCTAAGACCAAATGAGGAAGTCTACCTCATGCCACTAAAGTAGCTCTCAGTCACCAAATTTTTAACAAAGCATGTAGATAAGGGGGAAAGGAGCATTCAGTGGGTTTGAACCTCCATTGTTGTAGGTGCTGTACGAACATATGCAAAGACCAGATCTCTGCCACAAAGAGCTTACAGTCTAAAGGAAGGAAGTCAAAGGGAATTTTTCTGTTGATTTCAATGGGTTTTGGATCAGGCCCTGAAGCCAAGCCCCTGCAAAGAGCCCCACCCCCACACCTGTGCTTAACTTTGCACAAGCAACGGGGCCTATTGCAGTCACTGGCAGCATTCCCTTGGGTAAGGTTATGTTTGTCACGTTAATGTTTGCACCTTTGGGGCCTGTGCTGACATAGGTGGGAGAAGTGGTAATTAATTATTCTGGGCACATCTAAAGCAATGTTCACGTAATCTGTTATTTATTAATCGTGAGCGATTCGCCCAGCTCTTGGCATGACACAGCTGTGAGTGTGTGTGCGTAGCAAGGGGGTTAGGTTCGGTTTAGTTTTTTTAACATGTATTTGTTTTCTTCCTTTCGGGGAGGGGGGTACTCTCCACCTCCACTAAGGCTCCCCCTACATTTAACACATTGATATCATGGATTTCTCTGTCACTTAATTATTATTGCAATCACTGAGCTATATATTGTGGGCCTCTTTCTCATTACTCCACGCCAGCAGGAATCGCTTCCTTGGTTAATCAAGACAGCATTGTTAATAGTGTTTAATCTTTCACAAATCCAGTACGGCATGAGGTTGTGCTATTCTGTGCCCCTCTGCTGGTGTGACGGAAGACCCATGAAGCATGATTAACGCTTCGGTGGAATACACCATACCATAGCTGTAGCTTTAGCTGGGAACGATCTGTTCTAACAAATAGAGAGGAGCATAAACTAAGCACCCTTGCTTTGCGCTAAGAAGAGGTTGGACAAACCCATCAGGGATGATCTAGGGTTAGTTCTGTCCTGCCTCAGCGCAAGAGACTGGACTTGATGACCTCTCAAGGCCCCAGCCCTATATTTCTACAATGCTAAGGTGCTTTCACATCATGCCCATGACCTAGCTGGATTCCCCAAGTCAGACAGCTGGAGAAGACATACAATCCCTGAAAATATATCAGAATTCCAATATTAAACCAACCAAAATATCCTCTTAGGATGGTTAAGATCCAATATGGCTGGAGGTAAATGAGAACACAATGGGCCTAATTCTATTCTCATTTACACAGGCACAAATCCAGAGTAACCCCAATGATTTAGCAGAGTCACTCTGGATTTACATTACTGGATCTGAATTTACAAATTCTGGGAGCAGAATTTGGCTCATATGATAGAGATGAGGAGCCTTTTCCTCGCCAAAGTGAAATGTTCATAAAACACCGGGATGGGAAATTAGAGCATTTCATACAATGGGAGAGAGAGAAATCATCATTTATTTGCAGACAAGCTTCAGTTTCTAATCTCTGCATTGTGGATGATCTGATTTACACAGGGGCTGCTTATCTTTACGCCATTGCTAACCTCTAGCTTCCTTTTCTCAGCGCCACACCAATAACACAGCTGTTGTTTGTCTCCGGTAAAAGAAAAAGGAAAAAGAAGGGGGGGGGGAGGGAAATAGCGTTATAAAAATACTTTGCAAGATACCAAAATAGAAACAGTCAAAGCGCTGTGTCCTACTTTAGACCACATTGCTGTGGTAAGTAGGGAACAGGCTAGTCGTGTTTTTATCTGTAGTTGGCTGGTGAGAAGCACATATTGCTCCTTTGCCCTAAAATCAATTCTGCGGGGCTCAGGACTGCCTGGGTTTCAGTCAGAAGATGACAAGGGTGATAAAATTAATTAGCAAAGCAACAGACAATCCGCAAGCCAGTTTGACTGGCCCAGTATATTATATATCAACAGCGGCTTTATCTCTCTGACAAAGAGAAACACGCTTGCTGCTGAAGGTTATCACAAGTGATGTGACAGGTACAATTGTTTCCCTTTCAAGATGCTCCATGATGGAGCCAGGCAGTTTATTGAAACAATGAGATTTCCAGCTAACACATGCCTGTCACTCAAGTGAATTAGCCAACAGAGGACTCTGGTATCCTCCTGAATTTATATTAGAATAATAGATGGACTGGCAATAATAGACCCCAGCCTCTCCCTCATCCATCCATCCATCCGTCCATGCCCCTGACGAAGCACATGACAAGCTCCCACAGCGATTAGTTATTTCTGCAGAGAGGAGCCTGCACTTCAGAGAGCAGCGACTAACGAAGTAAAGGGCAAGGCAGGTGAAGGAAGTTCTCTCCATACCTGGCGTAAGTACAACAGGAGCCAAGTTAGGGCTGAATGCCAAAGATCAGGCTTGGCTGCCCACCCAGGAACAGACACTGGCCAGGCAGTGAGAATATTCTGGGTTTTGGTGCCATCCAGAGGAAGACAAGAGCCCATCGGAGTACCACATGGTGAGAGCCAGAAAGGCCACAGATGAGAAGCAGCCATGGACAGCTACAAGGAACCTCCTGCTCAACCCATCTGTACTGAGGGGCATCCTAGAGATGGGCCTGAACCAAACTCTGGATCCAGAGTTGGGGGAGGATCAGAGCTGGATGTTCATCTAAACTTCCGCCCTCCCCCTTTCTTCTGACGAGCTGAGCCCAAACCCCAGATTCGGACACAAGTTTGGATCCAAACTTTGCAGCTTAGCCCCACTCTTCACTGTCCCATGAGTGGCGGCTCTTAGAAAGCCCTCATCTATGTCCCAAGGCACAGTGCATCTGTTGGCAGCAGGGCTTTGCCTCCTCAAAGGAGGAAGCAAATGTTTGACAGTGATTTGCACCAAAAGGGAGCACGTTTATCCAATCCTGTGGGTATTAGTTAGACTGTGAGTTCTTCAGGGCAGGGAATGTCTCTTACTATGTGTCTGTGCAGCACTTGGCACAATGGGGCCCCAATCTTGATTGGGTCCCATCTCCACCTCTGTCAGCCCAATAACAAATAACCACCGCACCGGTAATCAGCTCATTCCTCTCACATTATCTATTCCCCAACTCCCAGGAGACTTTTTTTTAATTTTTAGAATCATAATGATTATTACCACCACCTAGAATGGACCTAAACTTTTCCAATCGTCCCCTGTTGGACACCTGTGCTGCTTCGTGGGGAATGTTCTTTGGGGGGTCTAATGTGAGCTCATTGAACATTAAATCAGCTGATTCACCCTTGAGCTTCACTTAATAGCTAATCCTGAGCAGAGAGACCTCCTTAGGGCTGCCGAGTTACCTTGCTAAATGTAGCTGTTGCTAACATTGGGTGGTGGCAATACCCTCCCGTCCTCAATAGATCACAACTTTACCATTCTAGGCCTTGCTCTATAGTTTTCCCCCATCAACTCTCTTGCCCTTTCTTGCTGACTCTTGGCTTTGCCGGGGCTGCACCAGCTCTGAGTTGTTCTGATGCCACCCAGGCTACAGCCTCTCCCCAGACTCCAGAACTAGAAACCCATGCACTGGGGTTTACCAGGAGACTCAAAGGGGGTTGCAGCTCCAGTGATCTCCTCTCATGTCTGGATACTCAGCACTGAAAGGGGACTTCCAGTGTGACATGGTCCAGTGCGCAGAGGATGGAACTGGTGGCTAGGAACTACCAGTTCTGCCACTGAGTCTCTGCACAGCTTTGGACACATGCCAGAGGCATCATTTATTGAAGGTGGCCTCTAAACTGGGATTCCTCAGGTTAGTGGTGCCCAAAGTTGAACACACTCGGCCAGATCTTTCACGCTGGTGTATCTGCTTGGCACCAGCCCTGTTGCATGAAGCCAACGTAAAAACAAAGTATGTAGCCAAGAATCCCCTTGTGGACGGGCATTCACTGTTGAGGGACACATCATGGCTGTCTCTCCACCAGTGCCAGCCCTCACAGCTCATTTGGAAATTCTGTGACTGTCTCAGTTTTCCCATGTACATGCTTCATGGAGTGACACGAGGGTTAGCTAGTTCACGTTCCTATGCAGCTTCGAAGATGTGAGTTCTCTCTAAGGTGCAAGCATGCTTTAATTATTATTATTAATTAATCCATCAGCATCGCTTCCCACAACTTTAAACCTTGCTGAGCTGGGAGAGATCAAGGGTTGGCTGAGAAGCCGGAACCTCTCCCAGTCTTTTAGCTGTGAGACTCGCATTGCTCGGCATCTCAGCGGTGCTGTACTGACTGATAGACATCTCCATATATAACAGTCTCTTCCACTGCACTGACCGCTTGATAAGCTTCACTCCAGTGCTCCCCGCACAGCGCTCTAGATGGCTGTCCTGATTAATTCAAATAAGAGCAATTTCTTACCTCACAGCCTCTCGCTTTCAGCCAACACAACAGTCAGGCCTTTCCTCAGTTCCCCGCAGAACAGGCGTCTGCTCCCGACCTGCAGGAAGAATTCGCTCGGCATTTGTGGCTGCAGGTGAGGCCATGAATGAACTGAGCAGAAGGACATGTTTAGCCTTAAACACCAAACCACAACTGGCTGACAGCTAAATAAGAGCCAGACTCCACCACGCTTACCCCCACCGAGCACTGCCTCCCTTGGCTCTCATCAGAACAAGTGAATCGTTTTTTGTCAAGGGAGGTTTCCATCAGAAAAAGCAGTTTAGACAAACCTCAATGTTTTGTTAAATCACATTGATTTTGAAAAAGTTTTGTTTAGAAAAAAATGGAAGGAAAGTTTAGAAAACATCAGAATGTCCCATTCTGACATTTTTGGAAGAGGAAATTTCAAGGTTTTATTCTGAAATGACTTTATGGTTTGAAATTTCCTTTCCTCTGCAGTGAAAAATATTGTTAATAAAAAGTGGTCAAAGTCCAAACAAAACATTTCGATTGCTCGGAAATTAATGGTTTTTAAAAATTTTATTTTGAAAAAAAATTAAAATTTTGGCATTTAACCCTAATCATGTGTATTTTTTTTCAAAACTCTCCAAATTTTTTACAGGATGGAAAATCCATTTTCTGACCAGCTGAGAGAATGCCGGAGAATAAGGGGGGAGTAAGAATCTCACACTTAAATCTTATGCAGGCTACCCAGACCTTGGGACCCTGTGTATCCATTATTCTCCACCCAGAGCAGTGGGAACAGGAAGGAGCTGGGATTGGAGGGACCCTCGGCTCCGTGCCCCCAATGCACCAGCCGGCACAGCTGAGCAAGTACACGAGTGTCATAATGTGCTGCAGATACAGGCCAGTATCCAAGGGGTATAAGAAGAATTCTGCCTTGGTCCATCAGTCTGATTGGAAATTCCTCACAAGGTCCAGTCTTTCATCTCTCTGGGTTGGACTCTTCCCCTCGTGTATCAACGAGTTTATCATATGCAGTTATCTACCAAAAAGTCAAAGTTAGCATACAGCCCTAGCAGCTCTCAGGTTCATTTCATGCCTGCTTTGCCTTAAAAACTATGTTTCAACCAGGGCATAGAGCAGCAACTGGAGCTCTGTCAATAAGACTCATTTTCTGGTTGTCAGATCTCGTTAAGAGTTTGTAGACAAGGACTTCTACTTACTGGCATTCTCCAAAAACTCGGGCCTTTGCAGGAATTAATCCAGTTCTCTAAGTCTTAAGTTATTGAAACACTTTGTGAAAATCAGTGTGAGCTGAGCTGGTGCAGTAAGGCTCTCCGTGCGATCCCCTTTCATTAATCTCAGCTCTCTGACCAGGCTGTCTGATATCGATCTTCTGTCAGTCGGTTCATCAATAGTCAGGTTGCTCTGCAGTCCATGGAAGGCAGCTATTAAAATTAACATGGAGGGGTTTATTGTCCAACCACAGGGGTCTCGTGATCAGTGCAACCCAGGGATGAAACCTGGCACCTTTCTTCCCAGATACAGAAATGACAAAGTGGAACATTTCGATTCCTGGTTTGAATCCTGGGGTTTGCTGGGCTCATGAGAAAAGTTCCCAGTACAGTGTCAAAGGGGGCAGCTGCATTCTGGGTGCACCAGCTTTTTTACATTAAAGACTTTTATGTCTGATTTCAGTGGAGGCAGTTGCTGACATCCATGTATAAAAGGTGACCTTATAGCAGAGCATGCACCGAGCTGTGGAAAACTGGATCTCATGCAGGAACACAGAGAGAATGAAGTGTCTTTTTTTCCTCCCTCTAAATTCTGTCAGGAGAAAAATTCCCCACTTTTGTCAGTGAGCAGAAATTCCTGGGGATGAAAAGATGATGGTGAAACATGAGACAAAGCTGAACTATTCATGCCAAGTGAAAATGCCCCATCCCTTTTCCCAGAAAGAAAAGCTTTGTCACATACGAAAAATCGCCTTTCCTTTCCTTGGGGTAAGAAATTAGATGGGAAATCACAGCGGGCCAGAGCTTCAGCTGGTGCAAATGTGGGCTCCGGCAGTTCCCACCAGCTGAGGCTCTGGCTGAGAATGCTGCGCTTCTCGGTGAAGAGTGACTGTTCCCCCAGAACAGGCTCTGAGCTTTTCCACATAGCACTGCTCAAAAGCATGTCACTAAAACCAAAAAAATTGCTGTGGAAAAAATGGAAACAGGCTTGTTCTCTCTTTCATGGATGACAGTTTTCCTCAGCTTTATTCCATCTTGCTATTCATTGACTACCTGTCCCCTTGTGTTAGGTATCAACATGCTTTCCACACTTTACGACTCACATTTCATCTTCAGAGATTTGTCATTCTTTCATGCCTTATTGACATATCAGTCATAAACATTAATGGTCAAACAGAGTTCATCTTCTCAAAAGCAAAGCAGAGTACATGAAATAATAAAGAGCAGAGCTGCAGACCTACAGATACAAGAGAGCTAAAGGTCAGTCCATGTTTTACGTGATAGTAAGGACAGGGTGTAATGTAAGTCTAAGTCTAAATCAAGTGCTGGCTGGTCATTTTCTGCATTGTTGACCTAGTTAAGATGAAGAGAATCCCCTTGGGACATTGTGACACTCTGTACCTCAAAGCAGCACCCTAGAACCTCCATCTGTCATATATTTATGCTATGTTTTGTACAAAGTGAGGTACCTTTTTAAAAGTCTTGTTTTGTTGGACATTAATCTCCTGTTGGATTGTGTGTGCTATCGTTGGATGGGAAGTTATGAAGTATTGCTGTATATGCTATTGAAATAGGTTGTGAGGTTGAGAAATGTCCACTGCTAGTCTTTCAGTAGCAATAATGGAGGGCCCAGACAGCGCTGATGGCCCATCAGGAAAAGAATCCACTATCCCACGGACTCCTTAGAGAAGGCTGCAGTGGAGACTGCTTGACCAATGAGGACTGCCTGACCCCCACGTCATAGCAAAGATCTTTCTGGCAGTTGGAAGAAGGTATGAAAAGAGAGACAGCGACATTATCACTTAGCTTCTCTTGCCTCCCTCTCTCTCAACATTGGGAAGACAAAGACTTTGAATTGGGGAAGTTTGTTGCCAGGAGTCACGGACAGTGGGGGAGTCCGTTCTGGCTCCCCTCTTCCTGGGACTCTCAGAGACTCTCAGCCAGCCAGTAAAACAGAAGGTTTATTGGACAACAGGAATGCAGGTTGCAGCAGCGCTTGCAGGCACAGTCAGGACCCCTCAATCGAGTCCTTCTGGGGTTTCAGGGTGCTTGGATCCCAGCTTAGGATACCCTGAATTCCACCCATTCAGCCCCAAAACAAAACTGAAACTCACCCCCTCCTGCCGGCCCCTTCCTTTGTCTAGCTTCCCAGACAAAAGTGTTGACCTCCCACCCCCCTTGCCTAGCTCAGGTTACAGGCTCAGGTATAGTCCATCCCCTAAAGTCCTCCCCTGCTCTCCCATCCCCAATGCAGACAGCCCCTACTCCATCACACCAGGCAGGACAGTAGTCCCAGCCAGTATACTGAGGCCCTGTAACTTGCTTGTACCATGTGTCAGGGTGAGACACTGCTTGATTCAAATCCGGCTTAGTTTGTAGAGTTTAGACTGTGAATTTATTTTTATTCCTTAAAGTAACCAACTTTGATCTCTATGCCTGCTACTTATAATCCCTTAAAATCTGTCTTTCTGCAGGTAATAAATCTGTCGGTGTTTGGCTGAAGTGCTTGGGGGAATCCTAGCTCAGGTTAACAAGGGCTGGTGCATGTCCACTTTCTTTTGACCAAGTGGTAAGCTAGGTAATGAGCTTATACTGGCCAGGGTTCTGACCAGTGCAAGACGATACAGTTTTGGGATGCAAGACTAGGGAGCTGGGGGGAACCGGCTGAAGCCACCCTATTGATGGTTCATGAGTGGCTGGAGATCATTTGTGTCACTCAGCTTGGTATGTCCCTGCCTGAGGATGGCTGTGTAAATGCAGTATCTGCCAGAGGCTCGTAGTTTGACATCAGCATCACAGTGTGAGAGGCAGCCCAGGCTGGTGGGTTTGGAGGGCTAAGGGGTGCCACAGTGCAGGTTGCACACCGGGGACCCCATCACAGACATATATTCCATGTGGGTCACTGAATAACAGCCTGTTGAAGTGGAAATGATTGTGAAGGCACAGGGGGACTAAGACTGCAAACACTGGAGTGAATGGCAAGCTCTGCCCCGGAGTTAAATTGGAACAAAATCAGGTCCAAATTCTTTGCAGGATGGAAGTGACAGAGACAAGGGACTGGTGCAGAGAGAAAATTGGTGCTTTCTAACAGGTGGCTTTGTCCATTTGCAAATTTTCAATGGTAGGGAAATTGATGTGGAGAGCGAGGCTCTGGAGGGCTCAATAAGAAGCAGAAGTATTTGAGAAAAGAGTCCTGCTTACATCTGAATATTGATTTCCAGTGTCTATAGCTGCATCTGCCTCAAAGAGACATTCAGAAGCCTGCGTGATTAAACTGGAGGACTGGAGATAAAACCGCAAGTGCAGCTCAGAACTGCAGACCCCTGACACTGAGCTGTACAAGGGCGGGCGGTGGGAGTGACCCTCCCGTCTCCATGGCCTTAGAGGCCGTTGGGAAGTCCCTTCTGCGTAGAGCACCAGCACGCATCCTATGCACCAGTGAAGGGCTTAAGTAGGATTTAATGTTGCACAGGCCTCAGACTGGCCCCATGCAGAGGGGTAAGGACCTTGCTGGGTCATTGATGCCTGAACCCAATTCCTGAGAGATCCTAAGGCTTCTAGTGCGTTGAAACTGGAGGATTGTTCTGTACTGATTAGCAACCCAAAAAGGCCTATCTGTGGTTTTATGGGTTTAGCTATTCTGAAGGGATTATACTGAGCCTGTGGGGACTCCATGCATTGCTACTGTCCCCATTGCCTCGGTCACTATATTTTCAAATTACCTTAAAACAAAGGCTATGAAAGAAATGGACAAGTCTGGAGCTCTGCTGGATGCCATGGTCCCTGGCCAACCTTATTTGTCAGCCATTCTGATCTTTTTCCAGTCCATCTCATTCTTGCCACCCAGCTTTTCTGCCGACGATTCCTCGAGTTTGGGCAATATCTCTGCTCTGATCCATCAGTCCTTACTGCCTCAGCCAGGCTCACCTGAAATTTCACTATCACTCATTCCAAGATTGATTCATCAACACTGAAGAGCAATCTCTGTACCAGTATTTATGACATCAACAGCCACAGCCAGCTGTTGCCAATGGTAACCAGCGAGCATGTCGCACCTGCGTTACTGCTTACCAGCCAGACCCATCTGCAGTGATACACATTGGTGGAATGAATAAAACAAGGGATGCTTAACATTCTATATGTAAAAAAGGAGTTGAGATTTTTCTCCCGTTTTCCAACTTCCTCATCAACTTGTATCTTATTCTGTGCATATCTGCACAGCCTCACTCGTTGCTAACTGGGAGGCTTTTCAGCGAGAATTACTGTCCCTGCACTAGCCTTCCACAATACCATGCACCTTGTACTAACAACTTAAAACTAACCACACCAGGCCTGAGCCAAGGGCTGTTGAAACCAATGGAAAGACTCGCGTTGACTCCTATGACTGTTTGGATCTGGACTGAGCTGCATAAGCACAATTCTGCTGTTATACTCCAGTTAGCCTTGCGTGAATGAATGACCCTCACCTCAGCCTGCTGAGACCCAGAGATGGAACAAAGACGCCAGGATGAGCAAACCAAGTAACAGAGATGGGAGTTTGAAAACAAAGTGATTACTAGCAGGCTCCTTAAATCAAGGCACTAAGGCCCTGACCCAAAGATCACTGAAGCCAGCAGGTGTCTTTCCATTGACTCCGTGGGTCTTTGGATTAGGCTCAGATCCTCAAAGGAAAGGAGGTGCCTAACTCCCATGAGTTTCAGTGGAAGCCCAGTACCTAAATACCTTTAGGATCTGGGCCTCAGGGTCTTAACATGACCGTGAGGTACATGCCTGCGCTGAGCATTCAGAAGGACACTGATTGAACAATCCTGCTCCTGTCCCACTGGGCTCAGGGTTGGGGTCTCTGGCTGTTATTTAGTTGCTCCAAAAGCTCGATAAAGAATATGGAGGGGATGTTAGAGGAGATCCAAGAATATTTAATCCCCAGCTCACTCTGATGTGGAGCAGCGCCAAGACCGGTGTGAGGTTGGCAGATGCACAGGGATTAGTATGTGCCACTGAGAGATCAGCAGTTAAACAACCTTGTTTGTAAATCTGAATGGAGCGTACGGAGCAGAGAGACCTTCATAGCTAATTGCCACAGTTTGTTCAATTGACTCTCTGGCAAAACGTCCTGTGCTTCTCAAAACAATTAAGGCTGGTCTACACTGGGCACTTACCTTGGCATAGCTGAAAAATCCACACCCCGAGCAATGCAGTTAAGCTGACCTAACCCCCAGTGTCGGCAATGGTAGGTTCTAACTATGCCTCTCAGGGGGGTGGGTTACCTGCCCCAGTGGGAGAACCCTTCCCGTGGGCGCAGGTAGAGTCTACAGCAGCGCAGCTCCGGCAAGGCAGCTGAGCCAGGGCAGCATCTCAAGTGGAGACAGGCCCTTAGACACCAAAATACCCTCCACTTGTTTGCATTTGTATTAGAATAACTACAGAGTGAAACAGTCCTCCAGCAAAATTCCCGTCACCTGTAGGGCAAGGTAAGCCAAGCAGTTATGCTCTGCACCTGGCAGGTGATTAACTGATTGCCCCCTAGGCTGTAGAAGAAGCAGAGAGAGCTCAGCTGAAAGGGGAGACCCTGGAGAGAGGAGCTAGGGAGCATTCGCTCTCCCTAGGAAGGGTCTGGAGGAAGGTCTGGCAGTTTGGGACTGGCTGTTGCCAGGACACAGGACTACAGGGGCAGGGTTAACTTCTGTGGTGGGGCCTAGAGAGAAGCTCTGAGCTAGTGCCTGTGAGGACCAGGGATGGAAGCCGAAGCCCATGAGAGGCAGAAATCTGGTATAAGTGACACTCAGACTCTCAACTAGGAAAAGACGAGGACGTCAGTTTTCTGACAACAGGGAAAAATTGACCTTGAGCCTCAAGCAGGATGGAGGGCCTTTAGTTTGGAGTTGGGCCCACAAGGAGTGAAGGATGTCTTGTTTAGAGTTGAGTTCCTGTTGTGTGACTTGCCAGGAGGGCTGAGCCACAGAAGACCCAGAAACACAGATCAGAGAAGGAAGGGACCAGCTGGGACTGACTATCATGGCAGAGAAAGTGGCCACCACAGGGAGTGTGAGATGCATAGTCCCATGAAATGCTGCATCTGGACACGAGTGGGCACCCTACAGGTATGTACATCCAGGCTAACACGCGCCGATACATTTTCCTGGATGTCTTTTTTAAGTGTCCAGTTTCGGAAGCTGGAGCAGGAAGATACTGCAATCAGCAGTGACACTGTGAGCACCATTGATGGGAATGAAAAATTACACAGGCTAATTTGCATCGAGATGCAATAATGATGGAAATGAATAACTAATATAAATGGCTATTGGTGTACAGTTTGTGTAATTTATTTCAAGTTTCAATAAGTAATTTGTATTCTGTGGTTTTATGTTTAGAATAATTGATAATGACCTAAATTTTCTAGCCTGAGTGCCTGCATTTAGGTTCCTAAATCCATATTTTGGCATCTAAATAAAAGGTGTTCTGATTCTCAAAGATGCAGCCTTCAATAATTTCAGTGGGATTTGTGGGTGATAGGCTCCAAATTATAATTCACTGATTTTTAGAAGTGCCAAAGTGTGGATTTAGAAGCATAATTTCAGGTACCCCAATTGAAAAATGTTAGCCACTATATTTAACGAGTTACCATAACTTGCAAGCACTAGGGAAAGACAAAAGGACTGAATGTCAGAGCATGGAAACGGATTGCTTGAAGGAATAAGTACTGCTCTGGTGAAACAGGATTGGATTCATAAACTACAGCTTTGGCTCCATGTTGATATTAAGTTTAAAACTGTTGCACAGAGTTCAGTAATAACTCACTCTTTTAGATTTGTGATCTATAGCTGTGCTGGTTTATTTGACTATTAGTATTTATCCAAATGTCACAGTTTTAAATAAAAATGTAGGGAAAAAAACCCTGAATTTCTTGCTAGAAAAACTTTCCTTGAATTCCAGGAAGATATTCAAACAGACCAGTAGACTGTCGTGGGTCAAGAGGAAAAATGCATCCTAATGACACCATGGTGAATTTGTCCTACTGCTTGGCAGATCATTCCAAACTACCTGCAACACTGGTCAGTCATCAGTAGAAATAGGGAAAAAGCGAGACCATGGTCACAGAAAAACTGTCTATAGAATAGGGGGAGAAATTTCATCAAAAAAATTTTCAGTCAAAAATGCAGGTTCGGTGACACCACAATGTTCACAAATTCATGTCGGTTTCACCAAATTGTTTGTGTCAAGGAAAAAAACCATCAAATTCAAAAAAAGTTTAATGTTTTGATTTTTCAGATCAAAACAATTTTTTTTCTGCAATTTCTTTCAGTTTTATTTTTTAAAATGAAGACTTTTTTAAAACTTGCAATCGAAAGGGAATTTTTTTCAAATCTTCAATTTGTCAAAAATTTCCCCCAAAAAATGTTTTTGGATTGACCCAAAATGATTTTTTTCTTCAATTTTTAGAGCTGCCAGCGACCCAAAATTTTTTTTATTTGCACAGTTCTTGTGGTAAGTCAGGCAGCCCGGCAACATCACATCAGTAGGCAGGAGCTGCCTTTCCACCACTTATTTTTACAAATCACCTGTATCAGGCCTGAAATACCAGTTGCAACCCAGACATGCATGAATCCGCTGGCATGAACGTTGAGTAACTGCACTAGCCAATGAGCTTCTCTCTTTGCCTGCACAGCAATCCGGCAGCATGGAGTGATAATCAATGACAAACAATCGCTGAGGTGATTCAGCGGCAGCTTTTACAATGCTTAATGATGTAAACTAATTGTAAATTGCAGCAAAATGGGGAACTTAATGGCACTTCAGCTCTTGAAAGGAATTTAAATACTGAAGAATTTGCTAATATTTCTAACCAGTGAGGGGGTGAAGGAGAACCACTGAATTATGTACACACACACACACACACACGCACAAACGTTTCACTGATAATAAGGAGCCACTTCGTTATCTCATGGACCAGTGGATTAATAATTCTGCTGCCATTCCTGATCATTCAGACTCTAAGAATCATTCTTGTGTTATACCATCATTTCTAGGCTCTGTCTTGCCTGGAAACCAGAACAGAGCAACATTTTGATGATTGATTCAGCAGCTCAAAATGGCTTGTGATTCTAGAAATGGACCAAGAGTCAAGGCAACTCGTATTTGGTCAGAACAGATTCACTCGACCCCAGTTATAACCCCCATTGATCTCTCTGTTTTGCAAGCTCTTTTTGTCTCTTTCATGCAAAGCCAGCACAGAGTCTGATCTCCACAAAGGAAGCATCTTGCCTTTCCACTAAGTCTATGAGCCTGCTCTTATTTATCTCTAAAATTGAGGCTTAATTGGCTTCCTGTCAGCTTTCAGATTGACAACAACGTATCTTCCAACTCATTAAACCAGTGGTAGCCAATTATTTTTTGTCAAGGTACAAATTTCTTGGTCAACGTATAGTCAAGTTCCAGACTCCAGAGAAAATAATAAAAAAAAAAGATGGATAAATAAAAAGATTTCAGGGTCCATTCAAAAGCATCTGGTGGTCCAGATTTGGCGGGGGAGGGAGGTTCCACCTGTTGACTACCTCTGCATTAAACCCTTTACGTATTGATACTGAATGCTACTTCTGCTCAGACCAAGACCTCCTGTGCCACAGCAGCTACACACCTTCCACTACCCTTCACCACAATGCATCTACTCGGTCCAAGGCAAGTAGCACTCCTACCCCTGACCCAGTTGCATGGCTTGCAACATGCTACCAAGTTTCAGATAAACATTGAAAAATTATCAAGCTGGAGTCAGGGCTAGTTAGAAAAATCAAGAAGTTGGTGACTCCACCAGCTTCTAATCCAGGGCTTGGCAACCCTTCAGAAGTGCTGTGCCAAGTCTTCATTTATTCACTCTGATTTAAGGTTTCGCGTGCCAGTCATACATTTTAACGTTTTTAGAAGGTCTCTTTCTATAAGTCTATAACGTAACTAAACTATTGTTGTATGTAAAGTAAATAATGTTTTTTAAATATTTAAGAAGCTTCATTTAAAATTAAATTAAAATGCAGAGCTCCTGGACCAGTGGCCAGGACCCGGGCTGCGTGAGGTTTGGCTCCACTTGCAGCTGTACAGCGCTGGGAGTTAAAGCTGTCTTCGTACAGCCGTGTAGGGAAAGCGCTGCAGTGTGGCCACATTTGCAGCTTTGTTGGGAGTGGTGCATTATGGGCAGCTATCCCAGCATTCAAGTGGCTGCAACGTGCTTTTCAAAAGAGGGGGGTGGGCTGGAGTGTGACAGGGAGGGTGTGGGGGAGAGAGAGTGAGTGTGTGGATTTTTGGAGCCGACACTGTGTCAGCTCCCTGCCTTGCAAGTTCTAAGGACTTGAAGATAAACAGCACCAACCTTCAATCATTTTAAAAGTTTCGACCCCTTCCCCCACCGCTTTCTCATTCACTAAATGCAAATAGCCTTCAGACCAGATAAGCAGCTGCTCCAAAATGGACCCGGCCCTCCCCCCCTCCGGGCTGCTTCTCTCCTCAAGCAAACACTAGCTGTGGACATTCATCCCCCTGCCTGCCTCATTCACAGCAAATAGTAGCTGTGTTTGTTTTTTAGATAAGTAGCTCCGGGAGCCCCGAGTTCATAACAAGATAGAGTGTTGTCTTTACTTAAAAAGCATTATGGGAAGGTTCCGGAGGTCAGTTACAGCGTAGTAAGATTAATCACTGTTTACATTGGCACCCCAGCAGCACTATAATCGTTATTCCCCAGGCCGAGGTGGAGTACAGCCAGTGCTGTAACCAGGGACATACAGCGCTGTATGTGCCTTGCCAGTGTGGATGGGGAGTAAGTTACAATGCTGTAAAGCCACCACCAGCGCTGTAACTCTCAAGTGTAGCCAAGCCCTGAGTGCCACTGAAAATCAGCTTGCGTGCCATAGGTTGCCTACCCCTGTTCTAATCCTTCCTCTTCTGACAGACCCCCTTTCTATATCTTGCTATCTTTCTTTTCCAATTCAATCTTTTTCAGTTCCCCAAAAGTCCGTGGTGCTACAGTTTCTCAGTACTTGCAGGCTGGTAACACAGCACCCTTCCAAAGAGGGGTCTCGGTACCTCTGGAAATCAAACTCCCAGTATCTGACGTCAAGCAGGCCAAAAACTCAGACACTCCAAAATCAGTGGCCACCATTGAAATGTTTGGCCTTAACATCTCTGTGCCCTTTCTGAAGATGCATATGATGATCATCATAATAATTCTTACCCGCTCCGCGGGAGTGCAGTGAGGGTAAATAGTTACTGTTGTGAAAGTGCTTTGAGGTCCAGGAATGAAAGTCTCTAGAGAAGTCCATAATATTATTATAAATTATTATGTGGCTCATTGCATATAATTGCCTAGAGGAGCGTGCCACCAGGGAGTGGACACTAGCAAGATGAGCCAGCTAGATACGCATCTTTTCATGAAAGACATTGCACCGAGAGAAATCAGCTGCACTCACATACTGTGACAAAGTTCCTCCTCTGCCTTGGTGGGTCCTGCGCTTATTGGCAGATTTGCTCACCTCAGTGATCTCCCCCACAGTCTGGATCAACTCCTCCTGTGTCTGATCAGGAGTTGGGAGGGAACCCAGGCCCACCCTCTACTCCAGGTTCCAGCCCAGGGCCCTATGGATTTGCAGCTGTCTATAGTGCCTCTTGTAACAGCTGCATGACAGCACACTTCCCTGGGCTATTCAGCCCACTCCCCAAACATCCTTCTTTATCCGTCACCACGGACCTTCCTCCTGTGTCTGTACGCTTGTAGCCTTAGTCCATCAGCAGCACACCCTCTCAGTCTCAAGCGCTCCTGTGCTTCTTGACTCCAGCTCCTTCACACACACTTCCTCTCCTCTGGCTCCTCTCCATCTGACTGGAGAGAGCTCCTTTTAAAACTCAGGTGCCCTGATTAGCCTGCCTTGATTGGCTGCAGGTGTTCTAATCAGCCTGTCTGCCTTAATTGGTTCTAGCAAGGTCCTGATTACTGTAGTGTAGCCCTAGTTTTGGTCACTCAGGGAACAGAAAACTACTCACCCAGTGACCAGTATATTTGCCCTCTACCAGACTCCTGTACCCCACTAGTCTGGATCTGTCACAATACGGAGGAAATTATTTTGAGAAAAGTACATGGAGAGTTGCTGCATAAACCTTTTTCTGTACTATTGACGATTAGTCTATTTCTAAAGTAATTTATCTCTTGTGGGTGTGTTGTTCTCCTCACTGAGACAAAGAAAGCTGGTGTTTAACAGTGATATTATCTTTGTTCAGGCATCGCATAGCACGCAAACCAGAGCCTGCTGCAAACCAGAGCCTGACACTGTCTGACCTGCCCCTGAAGACCAGAGCGCTGCCTACCACGATGGAGGATGACCTTTGATCTCCACCACCACATCCCATATAAGAAGGACAGCTGCTCCACACTCACCCTTACCACTGCTTGGGCTGAGTGTGTGTGCATGGGTGTAGGTGTTTTGTAAATAGGGCTCGGCTGGATTTACCAATGCAAATCTTTCCAGACCCCATGACAGATACTGATAATACCGTCCTGCTGTACTGTGCCATGCAGCCAGGCACATTTGTGGGTGCTTGATAAGGGAGCATGAAACCTAGGGAAAGCAGAGCAAGAGCTAAATAGAGAGATCTGCCGATTTATTTATTTCCCTTTGTGTATTCAGACCATGAATGGCAAGAGGTAAATGAGAGGCGGGTTCCCATTGGCCCAAGGCAGGAAGTAATTCAGTTTAAAAATAATAATTGGAAAGCAAGGAACATATCCCACAGAGACAGTAATGCAAATGGCTCTGTCCTTCCAGGGAGCAGCGCAGCCCAGACAGGCAGGGGAAGAGTCCGGGGAGTCAGACATTTACACTCCACATTATGTTGTTTAGTGATATTGTCACTTTGTTCTTGACTGAACTTAATCTCCTGCTCAGATGTGCCTGCTTAGCCAAACTACCTTACATCATAAAAGACTGAAGATGAGACTGCCTTTTGTTACGTGTAGGTCTTAGAAGTTACTGGGTTTGCACAAATGGTTGCCCCAGCCTCAAATCTTTGGGTGTTTGTAGCTTTTCTAATTCATTTTCAGGTGCCGGAGCACTTGCTTTTTTGGGATGGTGACTAGAAACATAAATGTCCTGGAAAGTGACTTTTCTGACCCTACTGGACGGGATGTCCCACTGCCAAATGTCCAATTTGATCACAGGGCTGGACAGCCTCAGATAAGTATCTTTAACTTTGCAATATGGCTCCATTGTCCCCTGCTAATCTATACACCCACAGAGTGAACTCTACAATGTAACAGCGACCGCAAAGACCTCAGACTGCAATAGAGAGTCTCTACTTTGAGCTATCCTCTGATGCAGCTCTTGGACATGTGCTTTTCAACTGAGGATGGATATTTATGAAGCTGAATATGTGTAGCTGACCAAAGCCAATTTCAGGGGAATGTTAAAAGATACATGTGACCTGCCATTCCACTTGACTGGAACTTCTGGCTGAGTTTTAAATGGGCTGACATAGGCCCTTCCCCTCTCCTTGACAGGTACAGTAGGTTTCATGCATGCAAATACTGACCTTTTTAAAATCCTTCTCAACCACCTCCCCAGTGAGCTGCCACTGCTGGGAGTGAAAGGAAGAGTTGGCAGGACATGAGCAGTCTGAATATCACTCTCCTTAAACAGCTCTGAGATGTTCAGGGGCATAAAACCTTTAAGAGCTCTGAATGGCATTTTTCAACACGCTGCCTCCCACTCAAAAGGTCAGATGGGAGTTAAACTGGAGGCTGCTCCTCTCTCCATCTTAATCAGCCAATGCTCACGCTTATCAAATTCGACTCCAATCTACTGACTCTGATTAAATTGATTACCTGGTCTGAATAATCCCAGAGCTTCACTGAAGGAAAACCAATGACGGAAGTGAGCAGCCGAGCAGTGACAGCCAATGGAGAAGACACTGCAATCGTGCATTATACAAAGTGCCTTCTCTCTGGCCACCGTTATAATCCAACATGTGGTTAAACCACACCATAGCAAGGCTGCAATGTACTTTCTTTTTCTTATGAATAAGATTCTGTTTTGATGGTGTTGCAGCTGCCTGCTCATGAGTCGCACTGAACATCTCTGCACCTTGCCTCTTGTTCCAATTGAGAAAAGAGACTCAGACTTTTCTCTTTGCCCATTTTTCATTGCACAAGAATTTTACTGCTTTTTAATTGGCCAGTCTTCAAGGAAAGAGCAACCAGAGTGCAGCGTGGCTGGAACGCCAAGGAGGGTGTTGGAGCAGAGAGGGTGCAGGGGAGAAACTGGAGAAGGCTTAAAAAAAGGAGCAAAGCATGCTGGGTAGTGGGGGCAGCAGGAGGCTGTGTAGAAGAAGATAGCGGGAGGGAGACAGCAAGAAGAGAAAAGGAGAGGGAAGACTCAGGAGGAACACACAGAATTTGAGGCTGTGAAGCACAGAGAAAAAAGGGATCTTTGGAGCACAGAGGCTAAAAGAATCAGGCCCTTTGAAGCAAAGAGCTACAACTATATGCTAGGGTGAGATGTCTGTGTGTTATGACTGTCCATTACAGCCATACACTATGGCAATATAGCTACACACTAGGGCTATAAATTATGGCTGTACAGGCTAGAGCTGTGTTCTAAGTTATGGTTATCTGGCTACACACCTAAAGCTATGGAACAACCGTTCATAGGAGATGAGGTGACTCTAGAGTCTGACCATCATTAGGAAATGCTGTAAAACCTCCCTCTTTGGACAGACCTTTCCACAATGAGAATAATATTCCCAACATGGGTGCCCCTTTCATCCCAGAAGCCTCAAACGAGGTCCCCGCCAAAAAACAAAACCTTGAAAAACCCAAAATAAATCAACCTAAATAACCAAACATACATTAACAACATCTAAAAAAAATACAAAAAACCCACAAACCCACCCCCAAGCAGATATTTTATCCCTGAAAGGGAGAAGAGCCAGACCCTCCTTGAAGACCACTAGGGACTTCACTATTGATATTGATTTTGCATGAAGGACGTTCAGATGCCAGGTTGAGGGTCAGTGATATCAAGCCCTGAGACAGACAGACAAAGGGGACCACAGGGAAAGGGAAAGGATTCATCCAACCAATGCAAATGAGTTGTGTGAAAAAGAGAATTTGCAGATATTCTACCTGTGAATCAGAATGTTTCCTGCAGGGCTCCCGTGGGTTCCTGCACACAGACGTGTGCATACAAGAAGGCAGCTGACTGACTCAGATCACTGCTACAGCCATGCAAGACTCAGCGACTTCATTTCCCAGATCATTGCGGAACACTCTCTCCCCCCTTTATCCATCCCCTTGCACTATCACTTTCTACCTGTCCCTCCCTACTGTCGTGCTGTGTTGCTGCCCACTCCACCTTCCACTTTTCCAAGATCTTCCAATACAAACAAAACCAAACATGGCTTCTAATTTTTAAATTCTTACTTGTGCTTAATAGACCCCACAGCGTATTATGCCCAGTGCTTCATTTGTTAGGAAAGAGGTGCCGGGGCTGTGAACCGCCGGGCCCAGCGGTGCATATGCACGGATTAACTTCACATGCATGAGTTGTCCCAGTGACTTCAGTGGAATTATACCAAATTGCACTCACTGGGAATCTGGCCCAGTGACATCAGCGGAATGGCCCACGTGCATAAAGTGAAGCAGGTGCATGAGCACTTGCAGAATCAGGGCCTTCCTGTGCAGCATCAAATTAACTAGAAAAATCATTCATGGTTTGCAGATAAAGAGGATTCTGTGCAGCTGGTTTAATTCATGTCACCTTGTGACCTTCTTTTAGCTTCCCATTAGATGTCCTAATCATTCAGTATCTTATGTGCAGAGTGACCTCGGCATGGAGAGAGCCCATTGCTTTGCAGCTGAGGCACAGTTTATGTACCATGCACCAACACTGAAGGTAGCAATGCCACTCCGGACCTAGCCTGAAGGGCTCAACAACACTGGGGTTCCCCAAATCTTATTTACTATTTCTTAGTGTACCTGAGTCCTTTGTCAAGTCACATCAGGGTGAGGTGTCAGGCAATGTGACAGAGCCTCCACATACTCGTTCCTTTCACTTCACGGGTATGTTGAGAGTAGTCCAGCAGGGAAGGGGTTAAACTTGCAGCTCTCTTCATAAGGAGAGGATCTGGCTTTCTGCTTCCCCTGCTCACTCCAAGTCTGTGCTGATGCCTGGGTAGAGCTACATGTGCTTCAAGCAGATGTTTTGCCCAGATTTCTCCTGCCTCTGCATCTCAGCTGTAGCTTGGCAGCTCTGCACTGATTTAGTGTCTCTTTCTCTCTGTCGTGCCCTCCTTCCACAAAGGTGAGTTGGCCACATCTCCTGTCAGGTGCTGGGTTCCTATTTCCTTCCTGTCCACCACAAATCACATTGCTCCTCCTCATGAAGCATATCAGTTAAACAAAGGGAAAGGGAAGAACCCCTGGTAAAATATTCTGTGAGTCCTGCTTTTGTTCTTTGCCTGCCTCGGGGTGAAATCATTAAATCTCTCACCACGGAATCAGGTTGCTAAATCTTTGCCATATTTCTGAACACTCGTTTGCTCTTCAAATCCCTGGAGAGAAGAAACCGCAAGAGCATTTTGCCTAAGAAGACACACACACGAACTGGGATGCCTTTAAAATAGCTAGTCAGGCAAGGCTTAAGCAATTCCTGCTGGTAGCTCTCCTAATTTACTGCATTCATGCTTTGTTGGAGGAATCCATAATAACTGTATTGGTGTCTGTAATATTTTAAACGTCAGAAAGTTGCATTATGTGTCACTAGTGGTCAAATTAAGTTAATTTGACCTTTAAACTCCATTTTTTTATCTCTTGCTTTGGCATCCAATATGATTTGCATTCGGCAACACTGACACTCAGCCTAACAAATGACTTTCTTTCCAAACTGCCTTTGAAGTATCTGAACTTAATGGACTATAACATTTATGAACATCTGAGTTCTTCTCTCACCAGCTGCACTGGGTTATTGATGATCTAATTGAAATGCTGGCAAATATATTCCAGTAGTATATGGAAAGCAACAGACTACTCAGCGAGACTCGAGAGTCTTGGAAGCGTATGTTTTGCATGCTATTCATTAGAAGCATGCAGTATATTTTCAGTTATGTTAAAACAACAACAACAGTATCTGAACTAGAGAAACTAGAGGCGAAAAACCCACGCTGCTATGTAAGCATAAGGCTGGGATTTGTTGCTCCTTTTCATCTCATACAGCACACAGAGATAGCAGCCAGAGTGGTATAAACAGGTTTCTATTTGACACCTGTAATTTGCTAATATAAATAGCTGGGTGCAGTTTAAATCATTTAGATGTCTAAGGGTGAGATTTTCAAAAACACACATGTTGGACCTAACTCTCCTCCCATTGAAGTCAACGACAAAATCCCCATTGACTGCGCATATGAAAATTCCATCCTAAGTAACCAGCTGTGCATGACAAAGAGTTGCTTACAGTAAATGATGTCAGAACCTGAATTGCTCCTGCATAACTCTGCATGCAAAAACTGAGGCTGGTCTGGAAATTTGGCCCCTCATTTGCAGAGCAGAGAGAGATTTGCAAGTGTGAAAGTAGAATGAATTATATTGTAAAAACAGAAAGGATTAAAGAAATGTTGTCTGTACCTTTAAGCAAAATTGTTGGAATGTTGCAATCCAGGTGTCAGGAACACAGACATTAGCATAGAACAATTGCACCGTTTAAGGGCAATTGGAAAAGTATTAGCCTTAGATCGATAACCATCAGTAAGGACAGTGGAATATGCCAGCTGTGTCAAGGTTTCCTGTTTGTCTTTCTTTGTCCCTTTGTCTAAACTCCTCCCTTTCATCTGTATAAATAAGATAGTTTGTGTCTGTAGGTGCTCACATTATCTGGTGTATTAGCAAGAGCGCTGTGCTAATAAAACAGAGGTCTGACAAACTGTGAGTCCTGAGCTCTAACTTTGAAATTTGGGAGTTCACAGAATGGCAACCCGCTTCACTGGGCGTTGTGATTCCTGACTGTTATTGTAGGATGACCGTGGCAGCGCACCTGGCATTTGCCGCGGCGGTCCTCCACTGAAGCGGAAAGGTGCACCCAGCCACAGTGAGGTCTACGCCATCGAACTGTTGGTCACATCTGTTCTGGTAGGGATCCCGGATCTGCATCAGGAATCTGGTCAGGTAATTATTTGTTTTTGTCCGGACTGAGGACTGCCCTGTCAGTGTCTATCCGTCCTCTTGTGGAGTGTTTGAGTCTGGTGCCGTCTCTGTCTGGGACGGCCGACCAGGTTCCTGTCCCCGCGGTCCGAGTGATGAATCGCCACAATCGCAGCCTGGCACACGCACTTTGGTAAAACCCCTGGTGTGAAAGCAAGGGCGACTGACGCAGTACCACTGTGGCTCTTTTGTGTGTTGCACTGGGCAAATTCCTTCTTGTGTGACTGGTGTGTGAAGTCCTCCTGTACGGTACCAGACGTCTAAAGCGGGCAGTTCCCTAAAGGAACTCCGGCTCATTTTATTTATTATTTAGATGGTCCGGACTTCCTGCAAAAAGGGTCCAGACCCGTAAATTTCTGGAAATGATCTAACTAACCTCGGGGATCCAAAACTCAAGTGGCCACTGTTAAAATCTTGGAACAAAGACGAGTGGATGTCTAAAGGACAAACTCGCCAACCTAAAACTAATTGGCTAAAGAGAGGATACTGTTTCATGCAGTGGTGGAAGAAGCAAATCGTAGGTGAACAAAATTAAAAAACTTGCCCTCTCTCAATAATTCAAATAAAATTAAAGCTTTAAAAAGCCTCCTCTCCCACCACCAGAAGACACTCCCTTTAGTCATTCTCAAACCTCCGGACGATCCACCCTTCATGCTCCCATCTCATTGGTAAAAAGGATTAAAAGCCCTTTGTTCTGTCCCTTTTGTTGTCTGCCTCAAAAATGATTCTTTAGTGTTCATTACAATTCAGCAAGGAGGGTGGGCTCCTCAACTAGCCCCCTACCACTCTGGTCCTTTCCTTGAACTTTCTTTCAAAACTGTGAAATGACCACAATAGCACTCAACATGGTTCAATGAAAAAAGCAGGATCGGCCCAGACAAGCAGGCAAGCAACAGATAAACGAGAAACAGGTTGAAAGCCCTAGGAATAGTGTCAGAATAAGAAAAGCAGTAAGTCAGGCATGAACCCTGAACAATACTTTAAAATGTGAAATCTGAGGTGATAAAGGGTGTCATTTTGGGACTAAACAAGTGATTTAGGAAAAAGAGTGAAAAGTTCGCTCAGAGGCTGAAGAAATTAGCAGTAAACTTTGTGAAAATGTTAAAAAGCCATGTAAAGAAGAAGAATTCTTGTTTCTTTGCAGCCATTCTAAAGGAAATGGGCCCTTTTCCAGAAGAGTGCCTGTAAATAATCCAAAATAATATATACACTCATTAAAACAAAGCAATGTAAAAGAAACGTTAAGGAAAGAATGTGTATTATTATTGTCTGTGAAAATATGTAACATTCTAAGAATCTAACCAACACATCTGGTTTGTAAAACTTTCTAGGTGTGAGATAAATTGGTTTGTTTTTGTTTTTTAATGCCACTACAATTCATTTGACTCTTTAATTCAAAGTTGCAAAACTGACAGAACCTTTTTTGCAAAGACCACAGGTAATTAGTGCTGTTTGGTGGCATTAGACATTAACTCTAGGGGTAACTTGATTCTTTACACATTAAAATTTTAAATAAAAAACCAGTCATGGCTGCAATAGGGCAGTCAAAATCAGAAATAGGGAAAGATTCTGAAGTCTCCTTTGGGTGGTTGGTTGTTTTTGTTTTGTAACAATAGCAGATAAAGCTGTAGTGAAAGAATAAGAATTACAGTGCCCCCTGAAGAACAGCAGAGGTAAGATCACAAAACAAAAAGAAGCAATGTTAAAAACACGAGCCTTAAAATAGCTCTGTGTAATCAGCTGCAACTTTATACGGATACATGAAAACTCTGTAAGAACAAAAGGAACAGTTACACCTTATGTAAAAATTAATATGCTATGTTTTTGAAAAGTTATAGTATAGAAGATGTGCATTTTCCTAGAACAGTGCATGTATGTAAAAGGGTAAGAAATGCAAATAAAACGTGCTGCTGAATTAATCCTATAGGGCTCCAAAAGCAGCCGCAATAGGCCTGTGTTTCCTTTTTCAGATCCCTGTGTGTTAAGACAAAGAGTCCTGAGCTCTGCTATGCTTTGAATCCAAAACCAAGCTGTGTTGATGCAATTACCTACTGATAAAGAAAGGTGAGAACTGCCAGCACAAAAGAAGCTGCAAATAAAAGAATATACTGGTCAGCCAAAAAAATTGCTACATAAAAGGCATGGTTAAACAAGATATCTTAAGAGATTTGATGCTAAATGTTATTGTTAAATTAAACATTGAAATAAATTTAATGTTAGTAGGTCCGCCTGTAAATCCTTATAAGTGTATGATTTTGGAAAATCCTTTAAAGTAATATGGTAATGATGCTTCTCAGCTATTACATGAAAAAACTTAAAGCTTAACAGCAGAAAAACATATACAAGCTTGGTCTGCTATATAAGAGAATAAAACTTGAGGTACACCAACCTCTTGAGGTACACCACCTCATGAATTTAATAACTAAACAGTGGAATAATTTCGCATAACCCTTAAAAAGTAGAACCATTAAACCTGACTGCCTATAAAACAACAACAACAAAGAAAAAAACACAGAAATATGGGTAATTCCTCTGTTTTGCCTGCAATCAGCAGGTATTGTAAAAGAAGAAATCTTTTAAGTAATAATCAATGCCACCCAAAAGGGTAGAAAATCTTATTTTTGTCTTTCAAGATATCAAGTACGTATAAATGGGCTATGTGTATGGTTAATTCTGGGGACAAGTGTTTAAAAAGTGTTAAACCCACCAGAGCACCCCCAGAAACAATTTGTAATTGATGTAATTTACTGGTATTACCAATAACACATTTACTATTTGCCCAACAATCAACAAACGTCTGCTACTGTAAGCACTGATCTAGCGATGTCTCTATCAAGCTTGCACGTAATGATAACAGTTACAATAATGTTACTACCCTAATGTTTTGGTTTTAAATTATTGCTTTAATTAAAATGTTAAAAAGTGCTTGGATAAAAATTGTGCAGCTAAAGCCACAGCCCAAATCACCTCCCAGTACCTTTTCTATCTCGTGACTATAATAAGAGAGTGACACTGCGATTATAATCTTAGTGTCAAAAAGGGATAGAGAGCAGGATTTTATAATGTCCATAAAATTATATGTATATTTGATTTCATCTGCTAACCACCCTTTGAATAGCTAGAAAGAATGATAACCCTCTGGCATCTAGATTTCGTTTTCCATATGCTTTAAAATTGGCCTCTCTTAAACTCTTGTTGTTAGATTTAGTTAGTAAGAGACGATTCTCTATTGAGTCTGTAAGTAATTAGAAAACATGAAGGCCTGGGTCTCAATGTAATTGTCTTAGTTATAATTAAAAACTTAGCAAAGATAAATTTGTA